>NC_133313.1:392398-484883 GCF_012295235.1 Primulina huaijiensis
AAAAAAAAAAAATGAAAGATCTTGGATTGTGAATCAATTTTAGCAAATAATAGACCAAAATCGCATATTGATATATATACAGGACAAAAAAAATTGAGTGTATATAATTATCTATCTATATACCTATAAAAGTGTAGACGATGGAAAATTTTTCAAATTGTAAACGGGTGTCAAAAAAAATGTTGTAAACGGGCGTGAAAAAATAAAGTTCAGTTGTATTTATATTTTAGTTTGTATATAGCAAAATAAGTCATCTTCATGGTCTTGAATGTTTGAGCTAATTTTTTTAAAAAAAATCACTATTAAATTTATTTAATATTAATATTAATTATTTTTCTCATTTTAATAATGTTCTTGAATTTTAATTTAAATTCTAATTAAATTAATTATGTTATTTATTGAGTTCATTTTAATAATTTTCTTGGACTTTAATATAAATTCTAAATTAAATTAATTATGTTATTTATTGTGCTATTTCACTATCATTTGAATAAACTTAATGGATTATTAAAAATAATAATAATGTAATTCAATTTAAAAAAAACTTCAAAAAAATTATATATATGAAAGACCCATGATAAATAAAATAAATTGAATGATTAATTATTTTAATTTCTCTNTAATAATAATAATAATAATAATAATATATGAGTCAAGGGTGGAGAGCTCACGGGGATCGGAGTGTGTGGATTAATGTATGATGTTCTAGAACATGCAAAGTTTACTGACTCGATCGGTAGTCTAAATAAATCACAAAACAAAGAAGATTTAATGAAACAACGTAAGCGATGAAGTCAGATCTCTTGGTTCACAAGCAACTGACTCATTGAGCTCAAAATACATACATAAGGAAGAATACTTTTTCGTTCACACACCAAACTAGCTAGGGGAAAAATAATAATAATAATAATAATTATTATTATAATAATTATTATATAATATCTGTCTCCTAATTACTGCCAAAAATGAAAAAGTTTACGTAACCAATTTTGGTCATCACATATAATATACATACACCGTGCATGAATCCTCGCGCAATTAAATGAAGCTCTATGATAGCATGAAATCACTTCTTAGAGTCATGAAAACCAGCTTAATTAATTTTGTTTAATATGAAATTAGTGATTTTTACTCAGGGAGATAAAAACAAATTAAATGTGATTTTATATATGTAAAAAAAAACCAATATAACAATATTTTTGGATTATTGATATAGATAAATCCCATCACTTTTTAGGAAAAAATACAAATTTGGCCTTTGTATATTTGTCTTCTATAATTTTGGTCATCTATGTTATCAAAGTTCGATCTTATGTACGTTATCTTTGTTTTTCTGTAATTTTAGTCATCTTTTCGACGTGACACTCGTGTAATTCCAATGTGACGAACATGAAACTGATATATGAATGTCATAGCAACAAATTCGTAAAACAAGACTAAATTTTTCAAAATGGAAAGATACAAAGACTAAAATTTGAATAATATAAATAATCAAAATCATAAAAACCAAATATATATACAAACCAAAAAATTGTGTTTGGTCTTCGATTATTAAAGTCGTACGTAAATACAAACCAAAATTGTGATTTTTCGGTCTTCGATTATTAAAGTCGTAAACTAAACCGGTATTGTTTTACTCTCGAGTACTACTCTTGACTCGTAGCGTGGTTTATATATATATATGTATACATTTGCTATTTGATACACATTGCATCCACGTATCAAGATCATGGCGTCCATCAGGGATCATTTTTCTTCTTTTTTTTTTCTTCCACAATTTGTAATCATTTTAATTATTTGTATTTGTTATTTTGAAGTTTCATTTTTTTGTTTGTGGTGATCACTTTGATGTTTAGCTAACATTATGTTTATATGTATATATAGAATAAGTGTCCCGTAAGACACTGCCATATAAATGCTAATAAAAAAAACTTAAAATTACAAACACAAATAACCAAATTGGCAAAAAAAAAAAATGAAAGATCTTGGATTGTGAATCAATTTTAGCAAATAATAGACCAAAATCGCATATTGATATATATACAGGACAAAAAAAATTGAGTGTATATAATTATCTATCTATATACCTATAAAAGTGTAGACGATGGAAAATTTTTCAAATTGTAAACGGGTGTCAAAAAAAATGTTGTAAACGGGCGTGAAAAAATAAAGTTCAGTTGTATTTATATTTTAGTTTGTATATAGCAAAATAAGTCATCTTCATGGTCTTGAATGTTTGAGCTAATTTTTTTAAAAAAAATCACTATTAAATTTATTTAATATTAATATTAATTATTTTTCTCATTTTAATAATGTTCTTGAATTTTAATTTAAATTCTAATTAAATTAATTATGTTATTTATTGAGTTCATTTTAATAATTTTCTTGGACTTTAATATAAATTCTAAATTAAATTAATTATGTTATTTATTGTGCTATTTCACTATCATTTGAATAAACTTAATGGATTATTAAAAATAATAATAATGTAATTCAATTTAAAAAAAACTTCAAAAAAATTATATATATGAAAGACCCATGATAAATAAAATAAATTGAATGATTAATTATTTTAATTTCTCTCATTGATTCTGTTTTATTTAAGTCTCCCCATAATTATATATTATCAAATAATACTTAATTAATTATAATGTCATGACAATTTATTTGCAATCGTAGAGTTATTCCCATACATATATAATGACAATTATATTGACAAAATGATAATCAAACATTAACTAAACAAATTCAATAAACAATTAATTTGAACAAAAAAATAAAATATATTTTGTGCTTGTTCACTTCTGTTATTTTTCTTTAATAAATTGACTTCGTTACTAAAAAGATTTCGGTATGTGTGGTTGAATATGATTATCTTATATAACATTGTTTGTTTTTTTATTGTTCAAATGTAGACAAATAGTGGTCGATGTGAATTGTTATTGAATTATATAAATATGTGCACATTTGACTTGAAAGAATGTAAATAGAATAATTTTGTGCAAATATTTATTTAACCAATATGTGAATTAATTGGTTTATAATAAAATGATTATAAGTTAATTATGAGAATATATGCATTAAATTTTTTTTAGGAGAGTATATACATTAAGTTTTTTATTTTTGATTATTTGCTACTGTTAATATCAATGTGAGTGAAGTGAATTGATTTGTAATGATTTAGATAATATTAAATTTACATTCGTCTATAAACTTGTCATTGTATTGTATGTGTTTACTATTTAATTTATGTTATTTATTTATTTTATATTTGTTACTATTAAATTTATATTTTCATTTCATTATAATATAACTATTGTTCTTGAAAAATTAAATATATTAATACTTATTTTTATTAACTTTAGTTATACAGTAGTAAAAATACCAAATCTATATAAATCGAGAAACTTTTAGGGATATATATTTAATATTTGAATATCATAATACACATATGGAAATTGTATTTTTTTTATTAACTTTATTTTTCTAACAAAATTTATTCTTAGGTTAATGAATCAATGATCATGAATGTCAAATTAAATGCTAATATGAATCACAATTTAAAATCTATAACCATTAATTCCCCATTTTATTTCTTTGAAACTTACAAAGACTCCACCTTATTGCAATTGTTCTTTGGAGTATTTGTAAATTGCTAAGGACTTAAGATTGAAAATTTTGATATTTTTTTGAAATTGTATTTGGGATCATAGTTTTGACCTCCAGTTTTTCTCAAAGAATTGCACATGGATAAGTGCAAAAAGAAGATAAAACAATTCATTTAATTTACTTGTTTGGTTGTTGTTTTCTTTTTACTTTTCAAGTGTTAAATCATCAATTTTTTTCTTCATTGTACTTACTATTTATCTCTAGGATATATATTTAGTGAAATGTTGTAATGATAGTAGATAATTGAGGTCAAACTATAAATTTGAATTGACACATGTTGTATTATTTATATATTCTGCATCTCATTTAATCTCCATCTAAATTGTTTTTTTTTTTGTTACTTTCTCTAATGTATAGTGTATTAATCAATAAACATTTTTTGAGTTTTGTTTCAATCCATATTGTTACATATGTGTTTTGTTTATTATTATTTACTAACAATACAAGTTTTTTAGATTAAATTTTTAACTTTCTATATATTTATTTTAATTCATATTAGATATAATTAGTTTCGACGTGCATCGCACCTACTTCATGTTAGTATAAAAAATATACTAAGCAAAATGATAAAGTGGTTTGTTCGATGCATCATTACTTTATAAAGGATTCTTATTATATATATCAAGCACCAATCTTTAAATTAATAAGCTTTTGTCCAACATTCTCACTTTTGTCAACTATTATCGTATCTCACAACCAGAACTCAAAAGTTGCTTCTTTAATGAAACATCAGAATCTAATTTCTATGCAAATTTGAATTGCAAGCTGAAAATGATTGTGTAACAATATACTTGAACATGGTACAAATGAAATGATAACATCAAAATGTCATCAGTTAGGTACTCTCACTGAAATGTTCACAGGAAAATAAATCAAGTAAAGAAGCACTTTACTGGTAGCACGAAGAACTCAGCCGAAGCTGGTCCATACACGGTTGCGAAGATTTTTCACATCATCTCCAGATCTACTGATCATCTGTCTTTTAGTTGCCGCTGAATATTAAAAGAAGCGAGGTGTTCGAATTAATAATATCATGGCTTACAAAAATTTAAACACAACAAAGCACCTATGAGTTTGTGACCAAAGGTTGCGCATGGATTTATAGATTTGATTTGGGATTTCAGGAATAAATTTCAAATGTCACCAATTTTGAGTGTATCTGAAATCTACAGCAATTAATATTGAAATTATTTATATCTTGATATAAAATTGATTTGAAATTCACTTGAATTTTGACAATCCAAACAATTCAACGAATCTGAAATCGTAAATTTGAATCCATCATTTTAAATACATCAATCCAAGCAACGGAATTACACTTTGAAAACAATGAAGAGAAGCAAAAGATCTACAGTATAGAAATTTGACAACAAAATATAACTTACAGTTTAGTGATTAATTGAGTCTATTTTCATCCAAAATAAGACAAATGTCCATATAAAAAATTTAAAATGATTCATTTTGTAGAATGGAAAAATTGCAAGTTCTGAGTTGGGAGAGACGAAAAGCACAAGAGGAGAACTTACTCTGGGCCCACGATTGGTTGCTTGGGGCTGTCTATTGGATATGTGGTCTGTTTCTTGTATCATCTCAGAACTGCTAAGCTTATGAAAAGTCTCAAGAGCTTTTGTAACAAATGGGCGAACTATATTTGCTTCCATAGCAGATAAATTTTTAAGCTGCAAAATTTCAAGGTTCACAGTCAGGATCAGAGGGAAAGCATAAAACTACATTAAACCATAATATCTCCATGTGATATAACACCCCAGTCCCTTGCCATCTGCACAAAATTGATTAGCAAATTGACATTCATGTTTCCAATCACAATTCATCTCATGTAAAAAAAGAGCAAGGACAAAGAAGCATATTGCATGTATAAATGAGGTTTCCACCTAACTACCACCTCTAAGCAAAAGGCTCGCCGAATCTTCACAAGGTAAGGAAATTGGCTTGAATTGAGAAACAAAGTTCCCATATGAAGTGAGTATGCTAAATATAGACGAGGGAACAGCTAGCAAAAGCAACAATTGTCTTCTTGTGGTATATAACAATCAATGATTCAAAATACAGAAAATGCTAATGCAGGAAAAAAGCTACAAACTAAATTTCTTGTGGAAAATCAACCACATTCATTTCTGACACAAGGTTGTTTTAGTGGTTTTCTCTAAGGACAATTTATACACCATGATAAAATTTTCAAATGCAAAATTTATCTGAAAAAATAAATTCCCCCCAGGCATCATCAACTTCCATATCAGAAGTAAATCTGCATTGCCCCATATTCCAAGCAGTTGAGCAGTAATAAAAGTAATATCACACAGTTCATACCCTTAGTGCATATGTACGTTCCTTCGAAATTATTTCCAAGCCAGTCCCAATTTTGTGAAACCGAACGTCCTTAATGTCCTCAATAAGAGACCTAACCTACATATACATTGAACTCCAGTTTACAGAAACTATTACCAACAAATGGAAGGTATGAACAACCAGTCAACTTTACTTACCATATACACGTCAGGAATATCTTCCCGAGCACTGTATTCAAGAAAAAAAAACATGACAAAAATAGCCATAAACATATACTAGAAATGCTCAAAAGACAATCTACTTACTGATCAAAAAGAAGCCTTGATATTTCTACATAATGAAATGGTAAAGGCTGAAACTTCTCAGAATCTCGCTCTGCTTCCAGCACTTGTGTCAACTTTTCTAATGAAAAAGGGATAACGTAATATTAAATTTACTCCTGAAACTTCACCTTAGTCCTCAGATATTTAGAAAAATTAAACCCGAAAAGACAACCTTTACTGTGAATCAAGATACCAAAGAACAATTAAACACAAAATGCCTATTAACAGAAAAGAAATTTCTGCACCTAAATCATAATTCGAAGTTATAATAGATTTACACAAAACATTAACAGTGTTCCCTTGAGAAGCCTTGAAAGCAAAAGGAATTATTAGAACTTGCATTAGTTCCTCAGTGCTATGTTTGATTCCAATGTAATATCAAAAAAGATGGAAACAGTGCATCGATGTCTAATGCAATGTAACTTATATGCCTTTCCAAATTGAAAAGGTACATTTGCATATTTTGGCATCCACTATCATGTGTCATCGCATATTTCTCATGGCTCATGTTGTCCCACACAAAGATCTGTTCTCCCAAGTCAAACCGGTTCCTTTTGTTGCTGTCTTATTCTAGGAGGTTTTAACTAACATCACATAGAAGTGGTAGTTTAAATACAAAATTCCACAATCTCAGGTGATTGGGATATGTTGCGGTGCGCCGGTGTCATATACTGATGGTTTGATTAGACTGTTTTGACGTAATAGCTTTTACTGGAGATACGTGTTCTCCACAATTTCCAAGCTCATTAGAACAGAATGTCTACTTATTTTGGTTTTTAATGCATTAATGCCTCAGTTTTTCTAGTTTCCCTGAAATGTTAAACACGCAGACTGCACAGAACTAAGTAAATAGAAAGTCTCCCAACCATGCATACACGGAAAGAAATATTTATTATCCCATACAAATGGTTAAGCAGCAAGTAAAATCATAAGAAAATGAGGATTGCATAATGTACATATTTACAGAAGGGGGAAAAGGTGCAATCAAGTTTGTAAAGAAAAATTAAAAGCTGAAGTAAAATTGCCATTTAGACAAATTCCACAAAAATAGTTTACTATCAGATGCTGCAACTCACCTACAGACATCCATTCAGGAGTCCGAATTGTGCACTTGCCTCTCTTCCTCAAGGAAACGGCAAGCCAAAGCGGAACTTCAGTTGGTATTTGCGGTCTAAAAGGACCAAAATCCCCCTGTCAATTGCCAGGGGAAAAAAGTGTAAAGACTGGATCACGAGCAAAAATGAAATTTTTTTATGCGAATTCACTAATGGAATCATACATACAGAGATGAAATTAAGTGGTTCCATCCTCATATTAGGCACAATCTCTATCATTTCATCCTCCGCAAGAAATTCCATCTGCGGAACCGTATAATTACCGAAAAAAATTCAAAATTGATGCATCAACAACAAAAAAATTCAGCAAAAAACGTGAGAGAAACAGAGTATACCTCTGCCGCCGAGAAGGCGGAGGCATGGGGCCCCGATACGCCGGCCATTTTCCTTGATCTGAGCAGATTTAGTGGTCAGTTTGGAAGTAGAACTGCAGGTAGTGTGTGAGTTGACAGCCGTAGGCGGGAATGTATACTTGATTCGCCTAAAATATAACAAATTTTTTACATTTATCTTTTTTAAAAAAATAAAATAATCATTTAAATACACATAAAAATAAAATAAATATTTTCATACCATCATTGGTTAAAATTAAATAAAAAATTTCTTCATAATAATTGTTCAATATTTTTTCCTTTATATTTTTTATTTAAAATTTTTAAAAGTTATTTTTTATAGTTTGATTAAAGTTATAAATATTTTTTTATAACTAGATCAATCTCACAAATAAATATTAGTTAAATATCAAATAGATACGACCCACCACACAAAAATTTAAAAAAAACACCACTTAACTCATGCAACCCACAAAAACAAAAGGAGAAAGGCATAACAAGCGGAAAAAATATAAAATAAAAAGAACCCTCGTGGAATGTTGGAAGAAGAATTGCTTTATGGTTTTACTNATTTATAATGATAATTTTTTTAGAATTTGAGTTAAAAGTTACATGAAACAAAAATATATAATAAACTAATACAACATCTTTTGCGCGCAACGAATTCATTGATTTAAGTTTATCTGGTTGCCGGTAATGAAAATTTATTCAACATATAACATATCTTTCAATTTCATACAATTCAAAAGCATATCCATACAAGTTTGATGAATTTCCCGGCTGCTCTCCTGTGAATAGGAGTTGTACTCTAGAATTCTTCTAATGAAACAATTTCCAGTGTCATTCATTACAACAAAGAATGACAGACTGTACAGTACACATCTCAAAGTGATGGTGCAACCAAATAAAACTCCCAAAAACATGATGGGTTTCATTCAAATCACCGTTTTGCACTTCTCTTAATAACCTTTTAAACTTGTAAATACAGATGAATTTGCCTCCACTTCTTCCCAATTCAAGCAATGGGCGAGGCCGAAGGCCTCGGATAAGAAGCAGCCTTTCTACTACTATCTTTAGTACTCGTTCTGCCTTGCTTCTCAACTTCTTCGTTCCTCACGATTCCGGTGTCTTGAAGTTGTTCCAACACGTGTACTACTTCGACCATTTTCGGCCTGTACTTTGGTTCTGTAGCCAAGCATTTGATAGCAAGAGTTGTAGCCTTCAACGCCACGCTTGGTGTGTATTGACCTTGTATACGGGCGTCCATAACTTGGAGTACTCTTCTTTTGCTAGCAAGATAAGGTTTTGCCCATTCGATAAGATTGTGTTCTCCATGGGGTCGGTTCTTGTCTAGCACACGTCGACCAGTTAACATCTCAAGTAGGACGACCCCAAAACTGTATACGTCACTTCTTGCAGTTAAATGACCTTCAAAGAAGAAAGGAACAACACATCAGTCAAGAAAGTGGAAAGAATTGAATTTTTACAATCGCATGGATCATTCTAACTCTGAGCAGACCTCTTCAAATTTGGAAAATTGGAATTTGTGGGAGGTCAAGTTCCTGAATGTAGAAAACAGAAGCGATAAGAGGGGCGGGGGAAGGGGGTATGGGGCATCCAGAGATTATGATAGTGATTACTAAGCAAGTTCAAGAATGAAAAAAATTTGTCCTCAACGTCTGGTGGCTGCTCTTAGAACAGGCATCTGCATTGATTGCCTGATTTTGGGACTACAAGATTTGTTATTTCGTTGCCAACAGCCATATCTTGCCTTAATGTTAATGTACGCCAAACGATCAGGCAAGGATATTGATGACGAGTAAATTTCAAGAAGTATTAATGAAGCAAATCTATCAAAATTCCAAGAGAAATGAGATGCCTTACGGCTAAAGGACCCACGTTTTGAAATGATCTTCCTACCGAATGAATGCATTTAAGTTTCACATATTTCTGCACTTGGATTGAATATTTTGTGAGTATTCAAATTATGCAATATAATCTTGACTACATGATTATATTTGTTTGGGTAATTTAAGGTAATTACCTGTGGCCATATACTCTGGAGCTGCATAGCCATAAGTGCCCATCACTCTTGTAGATACATGGCTTTTACCATCTTTAGGCCCATCCTTGGCCAACCCGAAATCAGAAAGTTTCGCGTTGTAGTTCTATACATCCAAAAGCAAAAAAGCATAAAACCGGGAAAATCTTATTTTTTTATAAAGTGCTGAATTGTTAATCCATGTACCGTATCAAGCAAGATATTTGAGGTTTTGAAATCTCGATATATAACTTTGGCTTCAGGGCTGTGAAGATATGCAAGACCTTTTGCGGCACCAAGTGCCACCTTCATTCGGACGTTCCAAGATAAAGGCTGGAAGTAAGATGTCCCTATTGAAATTCATTCAACGATTATAAGTTATCGTGACAAATAAAACTTTATCTGCATAATATGGCTAACTGTTTACATGAGATCAACAAAATGTCAACATACTCCTGAAAAGATGATTTTCCAAGCTGCCACGAGGCATAAACTCGTAAACCAAAAGTCTGTGCTCCTCCTCTAAACAATAACCGATCAATTTCACTAGATGAGGATGGTATAGCTGCCCCAGATAATTGATTTCAGTCTGTATTCAAATAGGGATAAACATAAGCATTCACTTTACTTTTATCATAACAAAAGTATGGAATGCAAAAGGTGGCATGAAACACGACTACAATTGATAGTGAGAATGGAGCGATTATTAATACATCAAAAGTTATAGCTGATGGTGTGATGCAACTCAAATATTTTGAATTGTGTAATAACCCAAAAGCTGCATTTCATTTGCTGTGCTAAATAAGTTAGCTACTTCACAATAGAAACAATTGTTGCTCTCAACAACTCGCATTCCAACAATTGCTCAAATTTCCAACTCATGTAACTCAAGCAAGCCATTCTTGCTCACATACCAATTGTAAGACCGACAATTGACGGTTGTATTGGTTGTAACACGGATGATCACCGCTATCTGTACAACCGAGCACGCATGCCATAATTGTATAAGTTAAGCTTTTACTACAATGATATATGTTAGGTTTTATAGGTTGTAACAGTCACGCGCTATTCACACTCCTTGTACAGTATTTCAAGGCAACACTGTGGTGTTCTTCAACATGATTTAGCCTACTGGCTTAGTATAGCTGTCCAACACAACATGGAAACGTTAAACTTGCAAAGTCATCATACTCACCAACCATTCCTTGTGACCTTGGAGACCCTCTTGATTCAATCGCTTTGCGGCGATAACCATTCCAGTCCCGGGCTTCGCAGCTTTAAATGTACTTTCGTCGATCCACCCTTTGAAGACACATCCAAAACCACCTTCTCCTAAAACACTGTCAGGCCGGAAGTTTCTTGTGGCAATTCTGAGGTCGTTAAAGCTGAAGGTCTTCAGTTTCGATGATTCCAAGATTTCATTCTCGCTCCGAGGGGTCAAAGGAACAGAGAAAGACGAACGTCTGCTGCTTGTGTCTCTCCCATCAATGCCTACATACCTTGAACTTGGTCCTGTGATAACAGTACCCAAAACTCCACCGGATTAATAAAGTTCAGTTTTTTAACATCTTGGTGAGGCAAAGACATGCCATTTATAAATAGAATTCAAGATCTGATAGCTAAAAAAAAGTGAAGTAGAAAGGGAAATTTTAGCATATACTTTCGGATTCCTTTTCAAGATTGCATCTAGGAAAATTAGCTCACACGCACGCGCTCGCACACAAAATGAGAGTATTATCTTTATCATGATATTTAATCCTAAAATCGGATTATGTTGAAAATACACAGCAAATTTGACACAAATAATAGACCAAATCTGTCAGAAAAGCATAGCTACATACGTGTACACGCAGGGGGGAAAATGAAACGATCATAAAGAAACGATGCTATTATACTTCAACTTCACCATGCAAACACAGAGGAGAGCTCCATCTCCAAAGAAACTTGGAAGCCAAAACCGACCATTAAAATCTACAAATTTAATGCTTTTAACAAAAAGCTTTAGTTTGGCCCCAAAAAAACATTCGTCCCAACCTCAAGTTTAGGTTCTTGGTTTCTCCGACCCAACCTGAACTTGACCCCAAAAGAAACTCAAACAAACACAAAATCACCACTAGACTATAATTGACAAAGATTCAATATTTATCAAGAAAAACAAAATTGAGGTAACACAGGCTTTGAAAAACAGAACCTACTAACCATCTCTCCGAGGACTATCAGCCCTTATTCGAACACTGCAGCAAGAACCCATTAATCAAACACCCCCAGAACTCCTTTTTTGAGCTGCCCCTTTAATCTTTCCTCACAAAAACAATAACGGGTCAAAGAAAAAAGGGACTGAAAATTCACTTTAGCAACATTTGTATCACACCACACCCAAAAAACGCAAGCGAAATTAGGCCAAAAGGTCAATCTCGAAGGTGTAAACACGAGTGCACTATAAATATATTTGATATCTATCCGTGAAAAAAAAAATGTTGAATTCTTTTACGTGTGCTGGGTTGGCATCACGAGAAGCTAGAGCTACAATATTTTAATTCACAGATATAATAATCTCTGGAAAGGCCAAAAGGGTTGACATTTCGTATAGAGCTAAACAACTTGCTTCAGATACAGACACGAGAATTATAGATACATAAATGTTCTGTATGTATGCATTTAACGCGTGGGGTTGGAGGCTGGGGCGTAGTAAATGAAGGGGAAAGGAAGAGTCTTTATCTTCTTTTGTCACAAAAAGTCTGCATTTTTCGGGTTGCATGTATTTTCAGCCATTGGTTGAGTATTAGAGCTGGTCAACTGGTTTGAATGCTATCCCGTTTGATTTGACCCTTTCAGTTAGCTTTGAAATCTTTTAAAAGAAATTGGAATTTTTAGTTCAAATGTGTTGTTTTAATTAGTGAAATTTGTTAAAAAGTATATATACGAGATGTTTTAATTGTCTTAAAATTATATTTAAGAATAAATTTTTATCAATACTTAATATTTATTTAATGTGAAAATAAACATAAATATGTTGAAATTTATAGGTGAATACCCTTATTTTTAACTTGAAATTTGTGATGGTCACATATCTAAATTTTGGGTGTCCAATTTATTAGCATTGTAGATTGAGGTCCAACCATCAAATTCCAAGATTCTCGTTTGAGGGATCCTTTTAACAGGTCTCCAAGTTCGAATCTTATAAAATCATTTTCTACTCGAGTTTATTTAGGTTTATTTGATAAGTGATTTGCAGACTATTGCATGTATCCCGAATTTACTAGATCCACGTATGAAATTAATCACAACGAATTCTTTGTCGTTAAGAAGGAAAAGATGAAGTATGGATTAGATTTTGGTACGGGGTTTGAATGTAAATTTCAATATGAATTGAGTTAGATCAATTAAAATCTAAAAAGAAAGACAAAAGATAGAAAAATATGTGATGGTGGATAATACTTTTCCTAGAAAAATAATAATGATGATAATTTATTACCTAGTGCTTGTTATAATTATGAAAATAATTTATAATTCCCATCTTACAAAAGTTAGATACAATATTATTGCTCGTGCCATATTTATTAAAATTTTGCAATAAATATTTGTATTTCAATTTATTGACGCGTACGTGTAAAAATTTATCTAGAACTTTCAAATCTGTAAGTCGGTTTTCACTTTATCATTTCCATTTAAATAGCACGGTCTTGTAAAAGATTATTTTACGCTACATCTGACGTATTTCTCCTCTTATGATGTGTTCAAATGTTAGTCTTTAGATCATTAATATATATGTCAACTTTCATAAAAATGTGTGGGACTCGCATGATCTAATGATATTTAAATAGAGGGATAAATACTCTCGGTATAATATCGACTTACCAATTTTGTACAAGCAATTAATTAATGTTTGATATCTAATCAAAGTACATAAAATTTGGTAGTGATTAATTAGTGAGGACAAGAAGGCAAATCTAGATCCACGCAATCAATTACGGAGAGCTTCCATAAAAAACATGAGAAAATTTTGTTCTAAAAAATAAATTCATAGTATTTTTATTTTATAAAAAAATATGCATAGATTTAGGTTTTTTTTTCGTTCAATAAGTTGGAAGTGGAATTAACTTGTTTTTTTTTCAATAATCTAGGTGTCCAGGTTTTACCCAACTAATCCTGATAGATTACGATCTTTTTATATAGTTGGGAAATTGCATTTTAATCGACAATAATCACAAATTCGTAATAAAAATTGTTATCGAGGGACGAGGTATTTATCATAATATTGGAAATATCAAATTCTTAAAAAAAATGGATATATCAAATAGCATTCAATCTATGTAATCATCACTTTACCAAATTTTATCATATATTTTAATTTTGTTATCATATATAACATATGTGTTGAGAGCAATAATTGTCATATGTTGAGAGAACAGTCGAAATATGATTTTTAGTTGTTGTATAATTTAAAAGATTTGAATTATGTTGTTGTCATGCAATAAAATTATCTGCTCTATTGTGTACTGTATTTTCAAATTTAAAAGTATATATATAACAATTTCAATTATATAAAGACTTACTTGCTGAGCAACTATTTTTTTTTTTTGTTCATAAAATGACTAACACTTGATCCAATAACGTGAATCTAAAAAACATATATGCAATGTATTTATAAAAGTGAAAATATAATAATTTATTAAANTTTTTTTGTGGGTATATTTGCTGTGGTGGTTTGTGAAGCTTGAGGATTTTTTACCCCCTTCGGTTGAAAAAAGTTTGTTGCTCTGTTGATTGGTTGCTGGAGATAGTGAGAAATGAGAAAGGACAGTGAAACTACATAGAATTTGATGTTTATGATCGTGTTTGATTTAAATTTTGGCCCAAACAAGAGCAAGAAATTGGAAATTAATTATACCTTTTGGCTTATTATGTATGGTAGTGATTGATCTGAAGCTTTCTTGAGTTACAGATGATGGATTAAACAAGGATTTCTTTTTCTCTTTTTAAAAAAGAACTTGGTCTGATTGCTGAGTCGTTGTTCAAAATTGATTTCACATAAGGAAACAAGAACGTGGAAGTTGAGATGCAATCGTGAGTAAACCCCTGGAGTGATCACGGCACCTGGCCTCCCAAAACCTTTTAAGAAAATCTCGAATTTCGAATCATAGTTTTGTTGATTGCATCATGACTGATACAAATTCGTGATGTCGTTTCGGTATGGTATTGTTACTTGTAATGACCGATTGCTTGTATACATTGAACTCAAGATGACTTTCAGAAAAAAAAATCTATCTGTGCTTGTCTCATATCTCCAAAAGAAATGGTCAATTTTTTAATGCTTGAAAATGAATTATCTGTAAAGCCATAATCACTTCTAGCAATCTGGAACTTTAGGCTTTGGAGTTATAATGCAAGTTTCATTAATTTTAGTTGATTGAATTGTGTAAACTATCACTACAATGAACAAGCGTGATATGGTTTTGCTTAGGGAGTCTACTTTTAAAACTTGCACTGTATAATAGAATACTCTGAAGAAAATGGTGACTGAAATGACTAGTCCTGGTTGTATTCATAGCTAAGATAGTGATTCTGTTTGCGTGCCCTGACCGTTTGTTAGTACAAAGAGGTAGATCTCCCAAAATTCTCATTGACGAGATTTTTGTTTTGTTCCAGGTTATTCCTGATTCGATTTCAGGACTACAGAAATTGGAGGAGCTCAATGTCTCATCCAACCTTCTTGAAACATTACCCGATTCCATAGGCTTGTTGATAAATCTTAAAGTCTTAGATGTGTCAGGAAATAAGTTAAAAAAGCTCCCGGAAAGTATTGCTGGTTGCAGGTAAGCTGCTGAAACCGATAAAAATTTGTGATGTACTAAATTGGACATTTTCTTGTCTGGCTACTTTTACCCATTTTTTTTCAACAGGTCTTTAATTGAGTTGGATGCGAGCTTCAATAACTTGATGTTTTTGCCTACAAATATTGGTTACGGATTGGTGAATCTTCAGAAGCTATCCGTTCCCTTTAACAAATTAAGAGCCTTTCCAAACTCCATCTGTGAAATGAAATCATTGAGACATTTGGATGCTCATTTCAACGCAATTCATGGTATACCAAGCACTATTGGAAGGCTTACAAATCTTGAAACACTGAATGCCAGTAGTAATTTCAATGATATAACCGAAGTACCTGAAACAATCGGTGATCTGACAAATCTTATAGAACTTGATCTTAGCAACAACCAAATTCGTGCCCTGCCCGAGTCAATATATCAGCTGCAGAAATTAACCAAGCTTAAAGTGGACCAGAATCCACTTGTGATCCCTCCATTGGAGATCGTGAACAAAGGGCTTAAAGCTATCATGGAATACATGATGAAGAGGGGACTTGATATGTTAGAGGCTGAACAACAAAGAAGTTTGCTTGAACAAAACAGTGAAACGGAGATGGGATGGATAGCATGGGGAACATCCACATTAGGTAAAATATTAAATTATCACAATAAAAAATAAAAATCGTTGAAGAAATAATAATAACCACAGAGAAAATTATTTTGTAGCCAAAAAAATATAACGTAAAAAAATTGGAAAGTTGAATCGAGAGTTCAATATCTTAATATTTTGTGGTAAAGTTGGTCATGTATATTTGGTCATCTTTGTAATTTTTTTTTATCGTTTTTCTAACATAGTATATAATTTAATCAAAGTGGGATGAATAACAGTTTTAAACTAAACAATTGATTCAACAAAATAAGTACACCTAATGTTCTTTGTCATTCTCCACACGACTTTTAAGAAGAAAATTCCAACAAATGAATATTATATTAATTCCAAAAAATTAGTATTATTAATCGAGAGAAAAGAAAGATAAACCAGACTTTAGGAATAAAACTACTCACTCACGCATCAGATCTGTTAAGAACGATCGCTTTATCAATAATAATAGCTAGTAATAACGATATAACTTAAATTTTTTAAACTGTACAATAAGTCAAACACCACGTTTCAATTGTTCTACCCAACAATAATTTAGGACATACAAATAATATTTGAGCATGTTTTAGTTATTTTGTGTCAATGTTATATGATCTTAAAAATAAGTCAGTTTTGCTTTATTTATTTAAAAACTTTTCAAGAGTTTATTTATGAATAATATAAGATCGTTTGTAGAAATGTTAACTAAATATTTGCAGATGTCTTAATTATAACTTCCATGGTATTATATAAAATATTTAAAATAGTTTATAGCCTTAGCTAAATACGCTCTTATTATTGACAAGCGATCGAGTGCTCATAAGGATTATATTATTAAGAACATGACATTTGTGGATTAATTCATATGTTTTTTTTTATTATTTACAATTTATGTAAAACATTTACTAATCTCCCAATTCCATAACTTATATCATTTTAATTAATTGATGTTTAGACAGTCCAAATTTAGATGAGGTAACTGGTAAGTACTTGTAGATATAATAATAAAAAATAAAAAAACTGAAAGAAAAGAAAAACAAATCAAATAAGCGAAATAAGGTAAAAGTTTGCCAGTTTGGGAAAATTTTGGTCATAAAGATAAATCACAAAAACTCATGTGAGACGATCTCACGAGTCAATTTGGTGATACCAATATTCTATTTGACTAACTTAAAAAAATATTATTTTATATTATAAATATATGCATGATTGACCCATTTTACGAATAAATATATGTAAGACCGTCTGATCATAGATCTACTAAAGATCATATATGTTTTTCACATAGATTAAGAAAATCATTGGAAAAACAAATGTTACAAACAAATTTTTAATTTTATTTATATTTAATTCATTCAAAAAAAAATGATTATACATTTTACAAGACTTAATTAATAGAAGCATATTAAAAATAAAGTAGTGTTGTCTTATTATATTAAGTAGTGAGTCTTCTCTGATACGGTCTGGTGATCTTATTATGTTAGTAGCGAGTCTTATTATGTTAAAAATAAAGTAATATATGATCTTACAAAGAAAATTAATATGTATGACATAAAGAATAACGTTTTTTCATAAATCGGATCCGATTAGAAATTTGTTGATATATAAAGCAATCTCATAAGAATTTTTGTGTAAGTTAAATAATCCTACGAAATCTTAATTAATATTTATTTTTACATAACAAACCTTTAAAAATATGTGAACTTGTCCACATTAAATCTTAAATGTCTCATTTAAGTAAATAATTAATTAAAATAACAAATTTCTAATTTACTATGAAATTTTCGTAATACTAACCAAGGAAACACCTAAGTTTAATAATTTATGATATTGACTTGTCGATTAATATCTTGAAAATCAATAATCCCCACATGCTAAGTCTCAATAAATTATGCATAATATTTCAAAAACAAAGAAACGCCAAATGAATCTCCCTCCAAAAGCAATCAATCTTGATCTATGATTTTTTTAATAATAGGATCCCAAATGCTCTCCAACTCCTTTCTTGTATTTTCATACAGACACGCTTCTTCATCTGTGTGTTCATCCAACCACTTTATAGCAAACTTGATCAGGCCTTCTAGTTTTTTGGCGTCAGGATTTAGTAATTTGGAAGGATATTTTCTGATCATAGCTCTGGTGCCGTAGACATAATTTTCCAGAGAATTCTGCTCCTCGAATTTCTTTTTATGTTCCTCATCATCTAACTTCATTCTCTCGGCTTCCTCCAACAATCTGTCAATCTCATCCTCGGACAGCATGCCTTTGACATTGCTGATTGTGATGCTATTTTTCTTACCAGTTTTTTTATCTCGAGAGTTAAGATACCGTCAGCATCAATATCAAAGCATACCTTTATTTTTGGGATGCCCCTCGGTGCAGGAGGAATGCCAGACAAAACAAATGAACCCAATAGAATATTGTCACTTGTTCTAGGCCTTTCACCCTCGTACACTTCTAAATTTCCATTAGTTTGGTCATCGTAGTGAGTAGTCACTTGTGTTTTCTTTTTAGTAGGAACAGTGGTGTTTCTTGGAACAACTACGAGCATTTTATCATGTACAAGGCACAACCCAAGAGATAGAGGCGTAACATCCCACAGTTTCAGGTCTTTAATCTCATAATTACCGTGTCCAGTCAAAACAGCTGCCTGAACCGCTGCACCATAAGCTACGGCCTCATCAGGGTGAATGCTTTTGCATAATTCCTTACCATCAAAGAAATTTTGAAGTAATTGTTGTACTTTTGGAATTCTAGTGGATCCACCAACAAGCACAACATCATGGATACTTTTCTTGTCCATCTTGGCATCATTCAAACACTTCTCCACGTGGCCAATGCATTCCTCAAACAAGGCCATGTTGAGTTCCTCAAATTTGGCCCGTGATATTTTGGATTCAAAATCGATTCCGTTGTACAAACAATCTGTCGGCAAGAGTACTTTTCAAAAAAAGGTAGGGCCAGTCAAAGAAAGTGGTTGGCGGAAGCTTCGTGGAAATTCCAAATAGAAGAGAAAACGCGTTTTTATACGCGTTTTCACACTGACAGGAAGTTCTATAAATAGAGCTCACCCCTTCATTCTGAAATCATCCCTTCTTCGATTTTTCTCTTTTGAGTGCTTAGTTTTATAATATTTGTGAGGTGTTTGTTCTCCTGTATTAAGAGAGTGTGTGTTCTCTTTGGAAACACAGTGAGTGAGTTGTACACCACAAAATATTATAGTGGAATTCTTTTCATCTTGCTCGTGGTTTTTACCCTAATAATTTTTAGAGGTTTTCCACGTAAATCTCGGTGTCCAATTTATTCTTTATTTTCGGGTTTATTATCTCAAATTCCGTACGTGGGACCAACACAATCAAGTCCAATAGTTGTGTGTGCCATAAAAGACAGATTCCTCTTTGCCCTCTCACAAGCTGTTCTCAACCTTCTTAATGCTCGTGGGTTGTCTCTTATATCCTTTTTGTTCTTTCTCTTGAATTCTTCAACAAAATACTTAATCATTATGTAGTCAAAATCCTCTCCTCCAAGGTGGGTGTCACCCGCAGTTGACTTAACCTTGATGGTACTCTTCACCATTGTGAGAAGAGAAACATCAAAAGTGCCACCACCAAGGTCAAAGATAAGCACATTCTTTTCACCACTAATCTTTTGGTTGAGACTATAAGCAATGGCTGCAGCAGTTGGTTCGACAATGACACGCAATACATTGAACCCAGAAATAATTCCTGCATCTCTAGTCGCTCGCCGTTGGGAATCATTGAAATAGGCAGGTACTGTAATAACTGCATTTTTTACTGTAGATTCAAGATAAGCTTCTGCAATCTCCTTCATCTTGGTGAGTACCATTGAAGATATCTCTTCGGCAGCAAATTGTTTCTCTTCACCTTTGTAGGTTACCACAATCATGGGCTTATCATGGCTACCTGAAATGACCTTGAATGGCCAAAGCATCAAATCTTTCTGGACCAAAGGCTCGCGGAATCTCCTACCAATCAATCTCTTTGCATCTGCCGAGTAAATTATATTGTAGAAGCATTATATATTTACGGACCATATGAATAAGACTATCTTAAACATCATTTTTTTGTTCAATGAAAAATCCCACGGTTTCCAAATTGTACATTATCATTTGTATACGCATGAATACAAGCAGAGGGATTATCCAAGCATATCTTAACGATTATGGTAGCTTATAAACCACATAATGCCAAGATTTAGATAAAGGTCCAAGACTCCAAATAATTGTTACAGAATCACATATTTCACACCAAAAGCCTTTCAAAATCACATCCGCTCATGCTGAACTCAAAACTCGAGAGTTTTCTACAGAAAAGAAAGCGCCCAACTTTGGTAGCAACCAAATTTGACACATATTATAAATTCTGCCGATCGAGTTTTAGTGGAGGAGAAAGAAAAATACAGATAACAAAATCAGAATCCAAATGCATCCTTATGATATTTCCCAAAACAGATAGAAGTGCCATATATTAGATGAAACCCACAAATACAGCACCAATTCATAAGGTTAATGAATAAAGAAAGTGGGAATCTTGATGCCTCACCAAAAACAGTGTTAATGGGGTTAAAGGCGACGACATTCTTGGCAGCATCGCCTATGAGACGTTCGGTTTCATTGAACGCTACATAAGAAGGCGTAACCCGGTTGCCCTGATCGTTGGGTATAATCTCCACTCGATCGTTCCTCCACACAGCCACGCATGAATAAGTGGTGCCCAAATCGATTCCGATCGCCGGCCCTTCGCTTTCTCCAGCCATGGCAAATCAAGTGAACAGCTTTGAGTAACTTAAACGATAAGTTGTTTACAGAGTGTATGGCCAGAAGATTAAAAAATAAAATTGGGAAGCTGAATTTGCAAAAACGTCTGTAGGTATTCACGCTGAATTCGGCTGAGTTAGGCAAACCAAAGGCGGGAAATGACTTTCTTGAAATTGGAAACAATTTTTGAACTTCAAAATTTATTATTATTTCTAAATATGTAAACTTATTTTCTATTTTTATACAAGTTCAACAAGTCCTCTTAAAATGGTATAATAACTTTTTCAGTCAATTAATTTGTCTCATGTTGATTTTGACACGCTACATATTGGTTTTTAGTGCATTTGAATTTTTTTTTACTTTTAATCATAATTTGCTGGAAGATTGAAGTGACGCGAAAAATATTGATGCAGTTTTAAAAATTGTTGTCATGTCAGTAATCGAATCAAATTAGTCGAACCACTGTATGGCATATTTGATCTCATCTTCTACATTTTTCGTGAGATAAATGTTATTTAAAATTCATCATCAAATCTTTTTACGAGACAAATACATCAATCCAACGGCTACCTTATATTTGACTCAAAAATGCTTGTTAACAACATGGAAGTTATATTGTGACAAAGCATCTGATATACTAAATTAGTAGCTTAAATTTTTTCATTTAAAACAACTAATTAACTAAACATCAATGACAAACTATACATTCAACAAAAAGTGAATTTGACTCAGCGCCAAAGTTCACAATAAATTTAAAGCATCAATTTTCAGAATCCAAGCAAATACAATACTTGATTTAAGTTACTTTTATAATGATTTTTCGTTCATATTTAGTCTTTACAAAAACTTTTATCACATAAAAAAAGAGAAAAAGTTCAAATCACACCAATGCATCTCTCTCAATCATAAGCTATAATTTTGTAATAATAGGCTCCCAAATACTTTCCAACTCCTTTCTTTTATTTTCAAGCACAGATCTTTCTGCATCTTTGTGCTCATCCAACCACTGCATAGCAGATTCGATCTCGCTTTCTGTTTTCTTGGCATCGGTAAGCTTTCTTGTCACAGCTCTAACTTTGTAAACATAATCTTCCAAAGAATGTTTTGCCTCAAATCTCTTTTTATGCTCCTCATCCTCCAACTTCAATCTCTTGGCTTCTTCCAACATCCTCTCAATCTCATCTTGTGACAACATGCCTTGAACATTGCTGATAGTGATTCCATTTGTACTACCAGTTGCCTTATCTTCAGCCGTCACGTTCAAGATTCCATTAACATCAATATCAAAGCACACCTTTAAGTCTGGGACGCCACTTGGAGCAGGAGAAATGCCAGACAAAACAAATCTACCCAACAAAATGTTGTCGCTTGCTCTAGGCCTTTCACCCTCGTACAATGGGAACGCCACACTAGTTTGGTTATCATCACCGGTGGTGAACATTTTTTCCTTCCTTGTAGGAATTGTGGTATTCCTAGGGACTACTACACTCATTTTTACACCATCAACACGCACACCAAGAGAGAGAGGGGTGACATCACACAACACCAGATCTCGAATCTCGACAGTACCTTGGCCAGTCAAAATTGCCGCTTGAATTGCCGCCCCATGGGCTACAGCTTCATCGGGGTGAATACTTTTGCATAGCTCCTTACCATCAAAGAAATCTTGCAGTAATTGTTGAACCTTCGGAATTCTAGTGGATCCACCAACAAGAACCACATCGTGGATGCTTTCCTTGTCCATCTCAGCATCCTTCAAACACTTCTCAACATGGACAATGCATTCTTCAAACAAGTCAATGTTCAGCTCCTCAAATTTGGCACGTGTTATTTTAGAGTTGAAATCGATTCCGTCATACAAACAATCAATCCCAATAGTTGTATGTACCATAGAAGACAATTCCCTCTTTGCCCTCTCGCAAGCCTTCTTCAGCCTTCTCAATGCTCGAGGGTTGTTGTTTATGTCTGCTTTGTGCTTCCTCTTGAACTCTTGAACAAAATGGTTCAACATTCTATTGTCAAAATCCTCTCCTCCAAGGTGAGTGTTGCCAGCAGTTGACTTAACCTTAAAGGTTCTCTTCACCATTGTAAGAAGAGAAACATCAAAAGTGCCGCCACCGAGGTCGAAAATAAGCACATTCTTTTCCTCGGAGCTACTAGACATTTTGTCAAGACCGTAGGCAACGGCGGCCGCAGTTGGTTCAACAAGGATACGCAAGACGTTGAGCCCAGAAATGACTCCAGCATCTTTGGTTGCCCGCCTCTGGGAATCATTGAAGTATGCAGGTACGGTTATAACAGCATTTTTAACTGTAGATCCAAGAAAATCTTCTGCAGTCTCCTTCATCTTGGTCAGTACCATTGAAGAAATTTCTTCAGCAGCATATTGCTTCTCTTCACCTTTGTAGGTAACCACAATCACCGGCTTATCATTTTCACCACAAATAACCTTGAATGGCCAAAGCATCACATCTTCCTGGACCAATGGGTCGCTGAATCTCCTACCGATCAATCTTTTAGCATCTATAAAGTAAGTCATATTCATAGAAGCATTACACTATCAGAGACCATATTAATGAAGAAGACTGTCTTAAGCAGTTTTTTCTTCACTAACAAATTCTACACTTTCCAAATTCTACAATTTCATTACCACACACATCCAAATCAACAGAAGAGTTATTCAAGCATATCTTTAGATCATGAAAGTTTATGAACAAGAAACTTGGACCAACAATTTAATCAACACACATATACTTTAGCATATGCAGATTGAGTTTTAATGAGGAAAAAGAAATACAAATAAGAACATTAGAATCCAAACGCATCATCTACATACAACAAAAAGGTTATTGAATGAAGAAATTGGTTATCATGTATAATGTCTCACCAAAAACAGTGTTAGTGGGGTTAATGGCGACTACGTTCTTGGCAGCATCGCCGATGAGACGTTCGGTTTCATTGAAAGCTACATAAGAAGGTGTGATCCGGTTGCCTTGATCATTTGGTATGATCTCAACACGATCACGTTGCCACACCGCCACACATGAATAAGTGGTACCCAAATCGATTCCAATCGCCGGTCCTTCATCATTTCCAGCCATGGTCTAACTATACTATAAGGACACTCGGAGTTAACAATTTATAAACAAGTTGAACTCAAAGTCGATGGTTTTGTTTAGTAAGGAGAATCAGCTAATTTAAAACTTATAATTTTTAATTAAAACTAATATAGTAGGCCAGGGCCTCACAAAATATTTTATGTTCATTAAGTGACAAGAAATTAAATACCAAGTGAAGTCTAGGTCTTATTTTAATTTCATAAAATCGCTGAAGCGTCATATTTCGATCATAATTCTAGCAGAGAGATCTTATTGCCATGCACCAACAATTCATTTCTCAATAATTGCATTACTTTGTAATGCATGAGAATTGAACATATGACATTGACTCTTATATCAATTGTAGTATTGTTCTCTTGACAATCTAACATACATATAAATATATGACTTCTAATTGTGAAATTTCTAATATACCCTTGTTGATTTAATTTAGCAAATTAAATCAATAGTTTTTTTATGGGTTCTTTTGTAATTTATTGTATATATTAAATGACTTTGAATATTAATGTGAATTTTCTCATATACCTTTGTTGATTTAATTTAGCAAGTTAAATCAATAGTTTTTTATGGGTTCTTTTGTAATTTATTGTCTATCTTAAATGCCTTTGAATATTAATGTATATTGAATTTATCAATTTCCCCATTATTTTTCTTTGTTGCTACTAAAATTTGCTACTAAAATGAGTGTATTTTTTGATGATTGCTAATGAATATTTAATATTTATATCTTATCTTATCTTTTATTTTACATATAAATATGTCAATTTTATAATAAGTTGATTTTAAAATATGAACTAAGAAGCATCATATATGTTATAGATATTGAAATATGTTAAAGATTATTTCTAAGAATATTTTTTTAACGTAAAATTATTATGTGATTGCATTTTTTCAATATTTTTCTGAAATTATTTTTTAATTGTGATTTTGCTACTTGTACCTCTCATTGCGGAGGTAGAAAACCTTGTACCATGTATGGATATATAACTCGCTTTACATTACATACATAAAAAACAATTTTTTCTCTTTTCTACGTATTAATTAATTTATCATTATATATGATGAATTTATATATATAAAAACTATTTTTCACATTTCAAAATAACAAAATTGTTATTTAATATTACTCACTTATTAAATTTACTAAGTTATATTAACCAATTCATGGTGCATTATTACTATGATTGTAATTTAATAGAACATAGGTGAGGGCATAGGGTGGTCATCCTAATAATTAATATTTGTGTTTAAATTATTATTAATAATTAAAATTACTGTGTTCGATGAAATTATTTGATTAGTGAGAATAAATTTGATTTAGAGAAATGATTTCTAGAATGTAAAATAACATCCATATCATATTTGTTAGGTACAATAATTGTTTATGCAAGGTAGAACAATCGAAATGTGACGTTTGAGTTGTTTTACGATTTTAAAATATTTTAGTTAACGCTACATTGTTACCCCGGTTATAACTTTTGGTAAAGCGACATATTTTTTGTAGCTTAATTGTTTTTTTGTAATATTCGACAGTATTCAAAATATTGTTTTGCTATATATTACTTTTTAATGATTATATATATTTTGTGTGTGATATAAATATATTCTAAATTAGTTTTAGAATTATGTGAATATATGCATTTTTTTTATATTTTTATGATGTTATGACTTAAATTTTTAAAAAACATTTAGTAACATTTGAAATATTAATATTTGTATCTAAAAATTACGATGTGTCCCATTAGTTTTTTTAAAAGGAAAAAATACCGTTATATTTTGGACTTTTTCGATTATGAATTATTTTGAATTTTTTTTTGCCTCCTTAATAAAATATATATCTACATCCCTTATCTCGAGAGAATTTTTTTCTAATATATTATCTGCTCTTGAATTTTCTTGTATTTTCTCATAATTTTTATTTCAAGTAATTATATCAATAATTTTAAAATTAATATATACATCATATCTATTTTAATCACTCCATTTTTTTCAATTTTTTTAAGACCCAAATCGTGAACGAGTCAAATAAACAAAACAGAAAGATCATAGTAAAAAACACACAAGCATCAAAGAGATTAATCAAAATCAAATCTGACGATGAAAAGAAACATAAAAATTAAATATGATGTTATGATTACTGAATTTAATCGAAGAAAAAAGCAGAAAAAATAAAATAAAAATATGAAAAAGATACTGAAAAATTCGAAAATCATGCGAGCAAAGGATTGAAGAAACTAAATCATGGTTGTTTAAAATGATAAATAAGCTGTGAAATAATATATGTTATTGAATAATTTGTGAAAAATTATGTTTCTACGTTCATTTGCAAATTTAGAATCAATATTCATAACGTACTTAAATTCGTTATCCACGTGCAACGCACGTGCTTTGCTATTAGTGTACTAAAATATATTGCTTCTGGTAATAGTAAACTCAAATTTTATAAACCCTACAGAAGCACAAATTGACATATTTTTATTGCTATTCTAACAAAGATAATTATTGCTTTTCAACATCTAACTTTGATTAAATAACATGTTTAATTGGTTTCAAATTGAAACGACTTTTGTAAAATATGTCTTAAATGTATCGTGCATATCAGTAAATGAAATACAAGACGCTATTCTCACTATTTAATTAAGAGAAAATTATGTTATTATATATAATTTAAAATTTTGATATATGATAATATAATTTCCAAAGCTATATATGTTTGGATGCTTCTTACATGAACGAATTGGTCATATTAAAAGAAGAAAAGGCTAATAAATTGAATTGAATTGAATCATTAAATTAATGTGATTTTGGCGTGTATTGAAGTCAACTCTGTCTAGCCATTCTCGATCTTGAACTTCCATTATTTATTTAATTGTTGCAAATTGTACATTAATTAAATTATTTCATTTATTAGTTCTTTTATTTTGTATTCTGCACTACATAGTGTGATAATATACAGACTATATATATAATTACTAGATTATATAATTTCCAAAACATGTACTTCATTTTGTGTATTTTTGTTTTTGAGTTATTACATAATTTGAACTACTCTTCATTCTTTTCTTTTTGTGATGCTAAGATTAACAAGAAATAAGTAGTGCAAATGGTTGATAAAAAAATTTTATGCCCTCGTATGTTGATAGAGATTTCCATATTGACTTGGATTAAAGTAATCAATCGATGCATAAACGACATTAATTTGATTAAGAGTAAGTCTTTTATGAGACAGTCTCACGAATTTTTATCGATGAGACTGGTCAACTCTACCGATATTCAAAATAAAAAGTAATACTTTTAGCATAAAAAGTAATATTTTTTCATGAATGACCCAAATAAGAGATTCGACCCACGAAATTGATCCAAATAAGATATTCGACCCACGATATTCACAAGAGTTTTTGTGTTTGATTAAATAATATGTTTAATTGATTTTTCAATTTCGAACTGACCTTTTCAAAATACGACATAAACGTAACCAACAAGCAAATAAAAGTAAGAGATTTTTTTTTATTATTATGTGAGAACTGAAAGGAATGACAACAGAAAATGCATCAATGATGGTAGATGTAAATTTTACAAAAGAAGCATTCAGACGAGAAGACGGTGTTTTCATACGAACGAAGAGCTCTCATCTCAGATATAAAAAGAACATTCACATACATATTCGAAACTGAATAATTTTCATAGAAAAATCTTAATTCAATATTGATTCAAATCTAGTACGATTCAACGCTATCTAACACAAAGCCCAACAATTCATCTTCATCAAGTTCTGTCTTCTCTCATACTTATTAAGTGCAGGGAATCCCGTTGGAGTAGGATGAATGCTAGATAGAACTGCTTTTAGTCCCCTTAATTTAAAATACTAATTAACTAGATATCAATGGCAAACTATACGTTCAACAAAAAGTGAATTTGACTCGCGCCAAAGTAATTTAAAGCATCAACCTATAATATGACAAGGGCTTCTCCAACCTTGCACCAAAATGACGTGAAAAGTCATTTTGGTGCAAGGTTTATTGCTCCAATGGGGGCGTTATCTTTTGTACCAAGATAGCACCTCACCCTCCCTTGCACCAAATTTGGTGCAGGGAAAATCTCTGCGTCAAATTTGGTGCAATAATTTTCATTTTTTTTATAAAATTAGTTGTTTTTAATAATTATTAATAATATATAATAATAATTTAATATTTGTTTATTAATTTAATAATTATATATTTAACATAAAAAATTAATTATAAATAATTATTAATTTTATAAGTAAATGCTTAATTATTGATTTTTTTAATATTTATTTATTTATGTTAATTATTAATAATTAAGGAATATTTCGAGAATATTTTTTTGGTGTAAGATTTGAAATAAATAGCTTGAAGATAGATGTTGTATTTGGTGCAAAAATCACACTATTTTAATGTAAAATTTACACCAAAATAGATTTTGTGGTTAGAGATGGCTTAAGCAATTTTCAGAATTTTAACAAATACAAAACCTGATTTTAAGTTATTTTTATAATGATTTTTCCTTAATATTTAATGAGGCAAAAACTTATTCGGGCGTAATAATCAAGTCGAAAGTTTGGGCAAAAAATGTTCAAATCACACCAAATGAATCTCTATCAATCATAAGCTATAATTTTGTAATAATAGGCTCCCAAATACTTTTCAATTCCTTTCTTTTATCTTCAAGCACAGATCTTTCTGCATCTTTGTGCTCATCCAACCACTCCATAGCAGATTCGATCTCGCTTTCTGTTTTCTTGGCATCGGTAAGCTTTCTTGTCACAGCTCTAGCTTTGTAAACATAATCTTCCAAAGAATTCTTTGCCTCAAATCTCTTTTTATGCTCCTCATCCTCCAACTTAAATCTCTTGGCTTCTTCCAACATCCTCTGAATCTCATCTTGAGACAACATGCCTCGAACATTGCTGATAGTGATCCCATTTGTATTACCAGTTGCTTCATCTTCAGCCGTCACAGTTAAGATTCCATTAACATCAATATCAAAGTACACCTTCATTTTAGCCACGCCCTTCAGAGCAGGAGAAATGCCAGACAAAGCAAATTCACCCAAAAAAATGTTGTCCCCTGTTCTAGGCCTTTCACCCTCGTACACTGGGAACCGCACAATAGTTTGGTAATCAGAACGAGTGGTCAACCCCCATTTTTCCTTCCTCGTAGGAATTGTGGTATTCCTAGGAACTACTACACTCATCTCACCATCATTTTGCTCTATACCAAGAGAGAGTGGGGTGACATCCTGCAACACCAGGTTTCGAATCTCAAGAGTTCCCTGGCCAGTCAAAATTGCCGCTTGAATTGCTGCACCATAGGCTACAGCTTCGTCGGGGTGAACGCTTTTGCACAGCTCCTTACCATCAAAGAAATCTTGAAGTAATTGTTGAACCTTCGGAATTCTAGTGGATCCACCAACAAGCACCACATCGTGGATGCTTTTCTTGTCCATCTCCGCATCCTTCAAACACTTCTCAACGTGGCCAATGCATTCTTCAAACAAGTCCATGTTGAGCTCCTCAAATTTGGCACGTGTTATTTTAGAGTTAAAATCGATTCCGTCATACAGACAATCAATCCCAATATGTGTATGTACCATAGAAGACAATTCCCTCTTTGCCCTCTCACAAGCCATCTTCAGCCTTCTCAATGCTCGGGGGTTGCTGATGTCTCTTTTGTGCTTCCTCTTGAACTCTTGAACAAAATGGTTCAACATTCTATTGTCAAAATCCTCCCCTCCAAGGTGAGTGTTGCCAGCAGTTGACTTAACCTTAAAGGTGCTCTTCACCATTGTGAGAAGAGAAACATCAAAAGTGCCGCCACCGAGGTCGAAAATAAGCACATTCTTTCCATCGGATATACTATACATTTTGTCAAGACCATAGGCAATGGCGGCAGCAGTTGGTTCAACAAGGATTCGCAAGACGTTGAGCCCAGAAATGACACCGGCATCTTTGGTTGCCCGCCTCTGGGAATCATTGAAGTATGCAGGTATGGTTATAACAGCATTTTTAACTGGAGATTCAAGAAAAGCTTCGGCAATCTCCTTCATCTTGGTCAGTACCATTGAAGAAATTTCTTCAGCAGCATATTGCTTCTCTTTACCTCTGTGGGTAACCAAAATCACTGGCTTGTCATTTTCACCACAAATAACCTTGAATGGCCAAAGCATCACATCTTTCTGGACCAATGGGTCGCTGAATCTCCTACCGATCAATCTTTTAGCATCTATAAAGTAAGTCATATTCATAGAAACATTATACTATCAGATACCATATTGATGAATAAGACTTGTCTTCCAAATACATCAGATGACAGCATTCTTTTGTTCAGTAAGAAATTAAATTCCACAGTTTGCAAATTGTACCATTTCATTAGCACACACATGGAACTGAACCGAAGCATCATTCGAGCATATCGTTGGCTTATGAAGTTATGATAGTTTACAGAATCACATCAACTCAAAGTGAAAACAGAACCAGAGTTTTTCTACAGAAACTTAGGGAAGAACTTAAAACAATAGAATCCAAACGCATCATCTAGATGCAACAAACAAGATGTGTGAATGAAGAAAATGTCTCACCAAAAACAGTGTTAGTGGGGTTCATGGCTACTACGTTCTTGGCAGCATCGCCGATGAGACGTTCGGTTTCACTGAAAGCTACATAAGAAGGTGTGATCCGGTTGCCTTGATCATTGGATATGATCTCCACGCGATCCCGTTTCCACACCGCCACGCATGAATAAGTGGTGCCCAAATCGATTCCAATCGCCGGTCCTTCATCATTTCCAGCCATGTCTAGTAGCTTTACTAAGAGGACACTCGGAAGTGGTAAGTTCAAGAATGTATAAAGAAGACCGAAACACCTACTTTTATAATTATGTCTGAAATGAATAATTTATTGTTTGGATTAAATATTTATTATGTATGTTTTAATATTTAATATTCTAAATAATAAAATAGAATATAAAATTAAAATAATTAAAGTACAAAATGGGGAAAAGAGGTCGTCATCCATATTAAAATTGTCGATTTTTTTTTAGGGAGAAAAACATTTTCTATAGATATGGAATCTATAGTCCAAGCAGAAAAATAGTATTTTTGGTCTAATAACTTATTCAATTTTGAATTTTGATTTATTACGTGATTAAAATTTAGTTCTTGTATACTAATTTTTTAAAAATCTAAATATATCATACTCCCTAACTAGTAAATGATGGGAAGACCATACAAGGTAGAGTCTTTATATTAATATATTTTTTAAGTTAGGTCTGAAAGTTAAAAAGAGATTTAAAATTGGTCTTTATTTTAAACAAAATTCATGGTGTCATATAATTGAATAATATGTTTCTTGTGAGACGGTCTCACGAATCTTTTCTGTGAGACGAGTCAACCCTACCGATATTCACGATAAAAAGTAATACTCTTAACATAAAAAGTATTACTTTTTAATGGTTCACAATAAAAAGTAATATCCTTAACATAAAAAGTAACAATTTTTCATGGATGACCCAAATAAAATATATGTCTAACAAAATACGATCCGTGAGAACGTTTCAGACAATTTTTTGCTATAATTGAAACATATGCATCCGAACAATATTTAATGGTCTTATTCGAAATTAATGATACAGAAAAATCAATAAGTGGAACACTCAAGTCTCAACCACTTGTATATGAGAGAGAATAATAATGCAAATAGACTAGCTAGACTCTTGACTTGATTACAACCTCATGCACGAAGTCATCAACACCCAATTTTGTTTTCTTAGCCCTATATAACTTAGAATATTTTATATTTTAGTCGTGTAATATATCAAAGCTTGGTTTCATATAATTACTTGGATTTTTTTTAAAATTTTGTCTTTTTTTTGTCTGAAGCCAATAAATCCACGTAATATTACTTATTTAGTATGTTTTTGTCTTGATGTGACACATGTAATAACAATAAATCTTATATTACACACATTAAAATTCACCTAAGATAAATAAAGAGGAACGACAATATTTTTTCTCTCATTTTGAAATATTGAATGATATATATATATTTTTTTAAATCAAATGTTAAAAAAAAGTATTTTTTAAAAATTAATAATTCTTTTATTGGGGGTATGAATCAGATACAACAGTTCATACTTTACGATTAAAAAATTATTATTTTTTTTAAAAAAAATCACTATTTTTCTACCAAACTAAATGAATTCATAATAATTACAAGAAAGGTCAATTACAAGTTGATCTCACAGCATGAAAAAAGAAATTTGTTGCTTCATTTTTTTTTAGAAATTTATATCAATCGAGTCATATGTCATGGTCTGACAGTTTCAGCGCAGAGACTTAAAGATTTTGGTAAATGAAGCTGTCAAAGAGGCTTGGTGTCATCCGAAACATTCTTCAGTGCTGATATTGCCTTTCCTTGCGAATGATGAATGACTTGAATGTTATAGGTTCCTTAACATAGTGGACAAGACTTAAACATTTTAAGACCATATGAAAAGATGTAGAATATTTTGTTGGATCTAAAAAGCTTTCGGAGCAATCTAGAAAGATGTAGAGACTTATAGAAATATATCGACTACTCTACAAAATTTTTGTATGTTGTAGAATGTAAGGCAAATATCACACATTTACTTAGAAGAGCTAAGTCTGTGACACATGGGATGCATTCAATTAATCGATTTTTTAATTTAGTAGTCATGATAAAGGGATTGATGGATTTTTGTAATTCATGCTTAATAAATTAGAGGATATAATTTCAAACATGATACGATACATACATACTTTGTTTCATTCTTTGGTCTTAATACATTAGATATCTAAGTCATATAAATTAATCAGCTAACAATTTATCTTATGACATTTTAAACACAACTTTAGTTAAGAGTTACAATCATTGTCCATGATCGAACATTTATCGTTTTATCAAAAGTTATAATTGATAATAATACTAATGATGCAACTTCAATATTTTAATTCGTATAACAAATCCATGGTTCTTCTAGCAGGGTTAATTATTGCACCCCAACAATAACTCTCTCAATAATTGCGTTTGTTGCAATTAATGAGAATCTTTTTTACCCAAATATATAAATGATAGTAACAGTGCAACTCCAATTTTTAAATCTTACAACTCAAGAGTCATGGTTTGATCCCTATCATAATAGTAATAATGATTGTACATCAACAATCATCATTCCAACAATTGTACACTTTGAAATCAATGGAAATCCATTTCACCAAAAGTTATAGCTTATAGTAACGGTGCAACTCCAATCTTTAAAATATATAACGACTCAAACGTCATGGCTCGATATCTCTGCTAACAGAGATAATTATTGTATCCCGAAAATCATATTCATAATAATTGCATTCTCTGTTGCCAATGAGAATCCGTTATACGAAAAATTATAGATGATAGTAATGGTACAACTTCAATATTTTAAAGCGTACAACAACGCAAACGTTACGATTCGATCGTTCTCCTAGAAACGAAAATTATTGCACCTCAACATAAATATGTAAGCATGCTATCATGTGTTTTAATTATTTGAAATTTTTATCATAATATATTTTCAAATTATTGAATCTATACTATATATTAAGAATGCTCATAATAGAGAGAAAATAGACACCAAAATTTTTTTCCCAAATTTGCCCTTACAGAATACTAATATTACATTTTTATTTTTTTTATTTTTTTCAAAATTTAACAAACAATTTTTTTTTACTTTTGTATTTTTTTTTAAATTTCAATAATTTAAATAGCACTTTAATCCTTCGATAATTTTTCAAATTTCACTTTAGCCTCTCGATAATTATAAAAAAAATTGTACACACATACACCGCATGTGCAGAGTTATTAGTTCTAATTAAGTGATGATTTTAAATCTGAATTGGAAAGTAAAAAGGTCCCATGGGATATATAGCATATCCCGAGAATCTTGAATTTGGTGTGTGATATTGCACATGTCTTGTCAAACTTAATACGGCAAAAAATCCCAATAATACGAAGTAAAGTTGGACAGATGTGACCGAGATTAGGATTTGAAATATTAACTAATTTTAGGCTAAAAGTAAGAGCATCATTTCACTTATAATAACCATGTATGTCAAAATAAATTCAAATACTTAAATGACTTTCACTTTATAAAACTCAAGCACACATTTTCCCTAATTTGAGAGTTGGAAGAGCTTCGTCACCTTCTTACCTCATTAAAAACAAATAAAATTGTTACGACATGTTCATTAAAACTGACCATGAATATAACAATCATAACTTATAATTTGGATAATTTACCAAAAATAAACGCACAATCAACTATAAAACTTTAAATATAAAAATACAAATGCATAATTACATTGACAAAAGACAATCGATATATAATACGGAACAGTAACATTTTGTAACTCTTGACATATATAGCATTCATCTTAACAAATATCATCAACATACTATTTCTGATACAATCAAAATATGATAACCGACGTTACTCGAAATTACATATGATCATAGTATATTTTGGACACAATCAAGATATGGTGAGTCGGTTGTAAGAAAATATTTCAAGAGGAGGAGGAGGAGGAGATGCTCATCAAGTCCCGCAGGAGGCACCTACAAGTTCTATTGTTGCTTTAGAATTGATTTTCAGCAAGAAACTAGAGGAATTGGGCATCAATTTTTATTAAGAGTATGGCCCTCTGGAAAGATATGTGGACATCTCCCGAGAAGTGCTGCTCTCACATTAAAAAACCCTCGAATACACAGATATATTAGAGCTCTACTTTTCGAGTTATTCAATGGCTTGAACCTCCAAAACTACAAGAATCTCTAGATGGTACTGCCCTTTTCATGTAAGTGTTTTTACATGCAATCAATTTCAAGCTCAATACTCGATAAAGCTATTGAAAATTACCATCGAAAGATCATGGTCGGATCTTGTGGTTTTATTAGTTTAAGTAGTCAAATCTTGAGGGTAAATGGTTTTCTCAAGATTTATTCAGACACTGAAAGCTTGAAGATACAACAAAAAGCAAAATCACACATCAAAGTCGACGTATAATCCAGTTAATGCTCATCACATCTCGCGTAGCGAACGCTTTGATATCAACTCAAGCACTTTTCTTCACCTCAGCAGACTTGATGATGTCAATGAATTCCGGCTACAGATGAAAAATTGAAAGTTAAGATATATGGATACGACCATTTATTTAATTTCGAATTTTTAAATCACAAATTTCATTCCTATGATGGCCAGGAAGCAAAAGGAACAAGAGGAAAGACTGTACTTACCTTCAAAGAAGCACCACCTACTAGAAAACCATCAAGATCAGGTTGTGCAGCCAATTCTTTACAGTTGCCACCACTCACAGAACCTGGTGCAAGTCATGAGCAAATTTAAAAAGATTTTTAGGGGATTTTACTACAACTGCCTAAATGCTAATACGTGTGATACACAAGTTTCAAACATATATTCGCTTTCATTAGACAATCTCAATTGTGGAAAAACATGAAGGCACAAAATATAATCATTAATCGTGAACTTCCAAAAAGTATGTTGATAGGACTTCCGATGCATATTTTTTAGTTTAGGAAATATTACATCCAGAAGATTGTAAAATGTGGATATATATTGGTCGCTACCTCCATAGATAATCCTGGTTGATGCAGAAACTTGAGGGCTTACATTTGCCTGAAGCCATTTTCTTAATTCGAAATGCACCTATGAAAGAAAATTTTGATTGATAGTCAAGTGCAGCAATTTGTCACTGAGTACATTTTTCTCACCAAATTCAAGTCATGAATAAAAAAAATTAAAAATTGTATCTGACATTATTTGAACTAGAGACAGCAATAACCACGAGTCTAAAACTGAAAAAAATGTGTGTGTGAGCATGCACAAGGCAAACGCTTGTGTGTGAGAGTAAAAGAGAGAGAGAGCTTGTTCAGACATGTAGCCAGAGTTAATTCTGCTTCGTTTGTAATACAACCTAAGAACTAAACCAAAATTTTTCTCACTTGAGCAGAGCATTTGCTTGCTAATAGGTCATATATGTATATCCAGATGCATTGTATAAATTTAGTGAATAGAGAGAGGCCAACTTACTTCCTGAGCCTGAGCAGGAGTGGCAACCTTCCCAGTTCCAATAGCCCAGACAGGCTCATAAGCCAAAACAACTTTAGTCCAGTCAGTAATCCGTTCTGCGAGAGAACCAAAGGATAAGTAGTGAGAAAATGCAAGGAAGAAGAACAACTAGGTCTATCAAAGCCAAAATATGGTATAGTATCCACATTATTACTTTTATCTACGGGTGTCCAAAAATTGAACCGAACCGAACCGAACTGCAAGGTTGGATCGGTTTCCAGACAATCATGGTTTGGATTGGTTTTCAAATCAACCAAACTGTAAATATTTGTTTGGTTCAAGTTTTGGATAAAAATAAACCAAACCAATTATATTAATTTAAAAATTCATGTATAATAATTTGTTAATCTAGTGTGATTTTTTTTGGATATATGTATATTTTATTATTAGTGAGATTTGTAACAATTCAATTGCATTAATAATTTATACACTGGAAATTTGAGCTCAGATAGACATAACTACAACTCTTAGTTGCAAAATCGTGTAACTTACATAAATATTTTAATATATGATTTTTACTCATGATCATTCTAGTTTAAATCAAATAAAATGTTTGCTCAACTTCTATCAACACTACAAAAAATATATATTGTTAGCGACGGTTTTAGCGACGATTTTGATCGGCGGTTTATTATAAACCGTCGCTAATTTAGTGACAGTTTACCAAACCGTCAGCGACGGTTTATAATGAACCGTCGCTACTAATTAGTGACGGTTCTCAGCCGTAGCTAATTATTAACGACGATTATTGACCAAAAACCGTTGTTAATGAGCGACGGTTTTTTCGATGGTTTTGATTATATAAACCGTCATTAATTTGTGACAGTTTTTGGAAAAAATGTTTCGCGACAAGAAACTTAAATTAAAATTAGTCATCCAAACCAGACCAAACAGAAATTCATGCTTTGGCTTGGTTTGGTTATAATGATTTCATGGTTCAATTTGGATTGAAATTTTGTAAAACCGATAAAATATGGTTTGGCTCGAAATTGAATCTAAAACGAACCAGACCGCAGTTAAACACCCCAACTTTTATCTCCCTTCTATCAACATTCTTTTACATCATAAGATGGTACATCTTTAAAAGGGAAAGACGAAGATATTGTCTTTACAGCAAATCACAAAACCAAAATAATCCACTAATTTCATCATCAACTCTATCCAAAGCAGGGATTTAAATTTCTGACTTTGGCATTGGTTTGGAATACGAGGAAAAAACCATGTTCGAAGAAAAAAGATGATTGAACAGACAGAAAGACATGTTCAACTAGTCATGTTCAGTTTTTGCTATACCAACTTTGAAAAAGAACACTCTGAAAGCAATCAACTCACTTGCTGTGGTAATTTGCAGAACATGTGATAGAAAGCAAAACAAAAAAGAGAAAAAAGAAAAGAGGAATAACCCAAATATCACCCCTTGTACACCATTTTTCACTTATTATCTTGGGACCAAGAAAGATCCAACGGAACATAATTTAGTCACACCCATAAGATGCTACACAAAAACCCCCGAAATTTTTTCTTCAAAAAACACTACCATTTCCACGGAAAAACATTTGCAGTAACTTAAATACCTGCAATGGCCTTTGTTTGTGCAGCAACAACAGCCATGGTTGATCCAGCTTCTCTTTGTTCAAGAGTCTCACCAATGCAAGCAATTACATTCAAACCTTGAGAAAGTGCATATGCAACTTTATCTCCAACAAACTGAAAATTGATTGAAAACATATTAAAAAAAGCCTGTCTAGAAAAGGCAAATCAATCCAAAAACATATATTTCTAATTTTATTGCTTTACCTCACTTGATTCACCTAACAAAGACCTCCTTTCAGAGTGACCAAGAATTACCCAAGGAATTTCCAGGTTGACAAGCATTTCAGCACTACGTCGGATAAGGATACAATTTAAAAATAACCTCAAACCAAATGATAAGCAAAGTGGTTCCTTAGGAGCACAGAAAAAAATTAACTATTCAACATGTTGCATATTTGAAGCAAGAACTTCATGAGATAAAGCCTCGCCAAAATACATAAATTCGAAGGAGTGCAACTGCAAAGAACCAAAAAATATATGCGAGGAGACTTGCCTAATCTCTCCGGTGTAAGCACCCCCTTTCTTGATCCAACAGTTTTGAGCAGCCACATGGAAATCAGATCGCAGAGAACTTTTTACAACAGGAAGAAACACAAAAGGAGGACTGATGACAACCTCTGTGGGACAACAAGGAACGACATGAAAACTTATAACCAGGAATCAAAGTTGAAGCTTCAGTTCTTCAATGTGTCATATAAACTTGTAAATAATAAGAAAACCGGCCCACTCAAGTGATCCTTTGATTCATCATTTCCACCTTGCATATGGCCAGCAGATGGAGCTCCGAAAAAGAAAGGTTAAACTCAATAAAGAGAAGCAAAACAAGTATGCATACCCACAACATCCTGAGAGGGCACATCACCAGCATTGAGAGTTGACACAATCTTCTTCACTTCTTCAGTAGTTCCATTCTACAAAATTGAACCTTCTAATTACAATTAGATTCCATATTTGAACAGAGACTGCAGTGATAATCTACAAAAAAAAAACTCTCAAAGATATCAGGAAGGAATCACTGGCACGGCTCTGAGACAGATTAAAAAACCAGGTCCGACCCCAGTAGTAAGACTGCTTTGAACTGTCACTAGGTTCTCTTCCTGATTTGGCTCCATGTAGGATGGTAAACAATCAAAATGACAAACCTCGAAACAAATGCGATAACAGCCTGTGGCTGATCAACAGTGCAACCGACGATTGTTGGAAAAGCTTGAGTAATTTTCTAAAATAGAGTAATTGAATACAATGCATTACACTCCTAATTCCTAGGTCCGCATAACACAAGGAATTCCGATCTATGTACAAGATCTGAAATTAAAACTAATGCAAATTTAATTCGAATAGACAGAAATATTCCCAAGAGCAAATGCTGGGAACTCAATGCTACTCAGTATCAGCTCAAACAATCACCCAAAAAGAAAGAAGAAAAAACACGAAATTCATTTGTTGAACAACCAAACTAACATATCATACATGTAGCCAAGAAATGCCAATGAATAAAATCTTGAACAACAGAACATAAATCCAAACGAAAAGATTATACAGATTAGCAAATCGAACAAGAAAAATCCAAAATTGTGATATTATTAGCATAATTATGAACTCACGCATTTCCAGTTGCCTCCGACGAAGAATTTTCTGGCCATTTTCGTTTATTCCTTACTATTATTATCGCGTTGATCACTGGACAAGAAAAAGGCTCGGCCGGCTGTGTGAATTGTCACTGAGATTATGGAGAGGGATATTCGCCTATTTATAGTCGGAAATTATTCGTTTTGGTTAAAACAAAAAAGAAATTAATTAATAAAATACATATTTAACTTTAGTGAGCATGTCAAAAATGGTTAAGCTCACTAATCATATAAAATAGGCAAAAATTTGTGTGAGACGGTCTCACGGATCGTATTTGTGAGATGAATATCTTATTTGGGTCATCCATGAAAAAGTATTACTTTTTATGCTAAGAGTATTACTTTTTATTGTGAATATGGGTAGGGTTGATCCGTCTCACAGATTAAGATCCGTGAGACGGTCTCACATGAGACCTACTCTATAAAATAAGTGGTTGAATAGATAATTTCTGAACTCGTTACCTCGTCTGGTGGATTAACAGTCTGGCTCGTCTCAACTTATCAAATTATACACAAAATTGACTAGATCTATCAGACAGTCCGTCTCCATATAAATAGTTGAGTTGATAATTTATCAACATCCGAAAAATTCGGATACCACACCTCCAGCCCATTTTGAAATATCTAAGTTGTTGTATGATTTAAAATATTTGAGTTATACTATTACAACTAGTTATTTACAATTATTCTTTTAAGTAGAACAATCGAAATATTCTTCTTGAAATGTTGTACGAGTAAAAGATTTGAGTTATATCATTACTAATAATTTAATTTTTGATAATGCAACTAGTGCTTGCTTCTATAAAAAGTAGTTATAGTTGACAATATAAAAGAATATATGATACATTTAATAATATATATTGCAGTTAAATAATAATAATAATAATAATAATAAATATTAATAAATGCCGATGAAAAATAAGGCGTGATTGATCACACCCTTGGTGGCCTTTGTTTTCATGACTTGAATAGTTGAAAAAAATATATGTATTGAATATAAACTATTTTATTCACATGCCGTCACTTTATATACAATGATTAACAATTTATAACACACAAAACATAATATAATACAAATAAAAGATGGTATCCGCAACATATGAGTCGAGAAATATAATGGATAAATTAATTTTTCTTACTAAAAAATTCAAAACTTTTATCTTGAAAACAAAAAATGTCGAAAATTATCATTGGTACTACTAGTCATTTGGCTGAATGATACCTTATTCTCACTAATTTTACTATTTTGTGGTTATAAATAAGAAGGTAAGCTTGCCTACCAACTAATACGAAGACATCTAAATTGAGTCGATTCGTGAATTTTTACGTGAACTTGTTCATAAGGATATCACTAAAAAATGTTAGAATGTCATGGATCAAGATTTATTATTATCTTTTACTCAAAAAAATAAAAAATAAAATGGGGATTAGTTAGCCGGGGCTATAAGAGTCTTTTAGATTAAGATAACCGGTTTAGCGGTCCACGGAAAATCGGTTTTATCCATTATCTGCTCCATCCTGCTACATTATTTTTTTGCTTACAAATCTCTCCAAAAAAAATGACGCTCATGGCCGTATTTCAGCACGCGCCTTTTGCGCGTGCTATACAGTTGCGGGCGCTAACCATTGCCTGTAGCAGCAGCGCCTCTACGGTCGCACCACCGTCTCGAGTGCTCCTCGGAATGCCCGAACAAGAACTCCAGCAGCTCGCTCTTCAATTTGGTCAGGTGTATGCTTGAGTAATTGGAGATGTGTACTTGCTGTTTTGCTTTTTCCCCGATTAATTTGAAGAATTTTTCAAGTCATTTATTTATTTATTTTTGTGGCAGGAAGGGTATAGAGGCAAACAATTGCATCATTTGTTGTATAAGAGTAAGGTTAAAGAAATACAGGAGTTTAGTAATTGTGAGTACTTTACTGAATTTTTTATTCTTCTCATGATTAGTTGAGTTCATTCGGAAATAACAGTTTTGATGTGCTTTAGTTTGTGGTTTTTAAGTGCCACTGGCTTTCAGAAATGAACTTCAAGAAGCGGGGTGGAGTGTGGGTCGGTCACCGGTTTATAAGGAGGTGACTGCCGCTGATGGTACAGTAAAGGTGATTACTTTTTGTTACTGTTGATATTAACTTATTTTCAATTAGATATATTCATATGGTTGCAGATAGATATTTGTTCAAGACGATTAGTAATTCATGACCAATTTACTGGGCGAATTTGGGGGATGTTTCTGGGTTAAATCTAACTGTGTGCTAATAAGTTATAGTGGTTATTGGCCAAGCTTGGTGATTATAACAATGAATCAGCAGCACCTGTAAGTTCCTTTCAGTTTCAACCGTGGAGTCACATGTTGTTAGAAGATAATACCCAAAATCTTGGTTTGTAGCTTAATTTGTTTTCATATTTTTAACTAACTATCGAGTTTCTTTTTTATAGATATTTTGGGAGCATCCTCTCAATAATCATTAGTCTATTTGATTTTGTTGAATGTAGTTAAGATTGGTTCTTGAACCAGAAGGTGCCAATTATATATTGCATGTGTTAGAGATGTTCAGCAATGAGTTATATATTCAGTGTGTTCTGGATAAGGATTTTACTTTGTATGTTCGAAAGGACCCCCTTTCTCATGATGACCATGGATCTTTCAGCTACTAATAAAACTGGAGGATAACAGGCTGGTAGAAACAGTAGGAATTCCTGTTGCAGATGACAAAGGTTCGCCTCGACTGACTGCATGTGTCTCATCACAAGTAACTCTCCCACCAAATAATTGATTCTAGTCCACTTCACTTTATGTCGGATATCTTGTTTATGCACTTTGCTGCAGTACACCACATTAATTTTTCAAACAATCCCCTTCCCTTTTTTTTACCAGGTGGGATGTCCCTTGCGATGTTCCTTTTGTGCCACTGGCAAGGGAGGTTTCTCAAGAAACCTTAAAAGGCATGAAATTGTTGAGCAGGTTTGTCTGTTTTCTATGCCACAGAATTTTATTCGAGTTATTTCTCTGAAACTGCCTCCTCTCGCTTGTTGCTTCACTAAAATTTTCATTTAGTTTATTTACATTGTTTGATGTCTTTAACTTTTCAGGTTTTGGCAATCGAAGATGTCTTTAAGCGTAGAGTTACAAATGTTGTGTTTATGGGAATGGGTGAGCCAATGATGAACATGAAAGCAGTTCTCGAAGCACACCGATGCTTGAACAAGGTAAAATAAGGAGATTTTTTTTTGATTTCTTGTATAATCTTATGTTTTTGTTTTCGCTGCTTTTGAAAAAGTTTTAAATTTTCATCTCGTGCTCTATTCTTTTCCTTTTTCCTACAAGTGGTCATTATAGCCCATGAGAGTGGTGGATGGTGGGAACGAGGGATTGTACCTTTTCTTTTGTTAATTTTTTAGGCAAATCTAGTTTGTCTCCTTTGAATTCATCTGGGTTGTAGTATCTTATTTTTACTGGTAGGAGCAGGAAGATTAGAGCAAAGCTAATTGGTAAGGGGCTAATTGTTGTTAAATATGATACCTGGACGACTATTGCATCTGACTGAAATTATGCTGTAATCAGAACTGATAGCTAAGTGTTTTGGTGTATAAATTGATTATGATATATTTTTTCCTGGTTTCAGAAAAAATTTAATCCAAAACCCACGAAAAAACTACAAATAAGACAAAATTTATCAGGAAAGATTTAGGAAAATTGTCGTAAATAAACTATAGGAGAAATATATTTAAGGCAATTTTTCACATTTCTATGTTAGACAAGCATCTTTATAGGTGCATTGCTCTAGTAGCATACCTCCCACGTCACACTGTCACTATACACTTCTGTTTTGGGCATGCACCTTCCTAGGTGCATTATTAAAAGAGCATATACCTAGTGCATCAGGCTGTCAAGTTTATGAATTTCCGGTAAGGTTGGGCATACCTGAGAGAGTTTCCATCTACCAAAGCCCATGGCCTCCTGGTTCCAGTGCATCTACGTCAATTTCTGCACCAAGGCTCAGAACCACACATCTATTTTACAAGTGAATTCCAGATTGAATAACAGATTATCTAAACCCAACTTGTTCAAAGACTAAATGCAGCAGACATTACATCCATGAATAGAGCAATCAAGAACATGCATATGCCTATATGTACCAAAAATTTGTGTAGTTGTATACATTGGTAATCATGGGTGGAGCTACCCTTAGCCCAGGTAATGGAGTCAGAAATTTGATACTAGCTGCCCACACTAGCGGTAATGGAGTCAGAAATTCGATACTAATCGTACTAAAATTTTTCTCAACAAAATACAAAATAATACATATGTTGCCCACATTTGCGATGATGGAGTTAGAAATGTGGTACAACTCAAATTAAAAATTTTCAAAACAAAATACAAAATAATACGTATCAATTAACTTCATAACAATTAGATTTTTTGGGCTAAAATTTTAATTTTTTGAGCTCTGTCTTTCTTTTTTCTACCTAGGTTATCGGGGCTAAATACAAAAATTTAACGTTTTTGGGTTCTGTATTTCTTTTTCTATTTGAGCTACTTGGGCTAAAATCTCCATATAAAAAAATTAAAAATAGAAGAGTCCAACCAGGCTAGAGCCCAGTGGGCATATATGTGGCTTCGCCCTCGGCCCCTCGCACACTGAGGCCAGATAATATGTTTTTCAATCAAATAACATATACTTATTCTGTCTCTTTAAAATTTAATGGAATTAATAAAAATAGTAAATTTATCTTATTAATTGTCAAGTTATTGTAGACTTCTAAAACTCTAAATTAAATATTTTACCCAAATGGCATATAGTTCATTTTTCTTTATGAAGAAAATTTTCGTACGATACTATACAATCACAAGAAATCACTTTAAAATAAAGAATGGAATTGCTGATAATAATATATTTTATATTAATTTTGCCGATTGCCGCTGCGATTGTAAAGAAAGTGCTTACAATAAAATGGGTGGTGATTGGATAAATGATAGCTCAATGTATATGATAGAGAAAGAAATATTTATAATAATTGATAATGAAGCTATTGTTCAAAAGTTTCAAAATATTAAGACTCGGAAAGACCAATATAAGATAGTTATTTTGTGATGCTTTATGATTACTTGATTAGAATATTTAAATATTTTTGATTTATTAATTATAATATATTGTTGTCTACACTGAACCAAAATACTACCTCCGTCCTGGGTAGTGATGTGCCAAATTTCTCCATGATATTGATGTGATGTCTAGTGGCTTTGTTGGACACAGCCTTTCGAAGAAAATAATGAAATGCAAAATTCTTCTCTAAACAGCTCTTGCATCCATATTGGTTTTACACTTGGGCATCATGTTTATGGTTTGTTTTGAACTTGTTATCTGATTTAAACGTACTTTTAGTGCTAGGACTTAAGAGGCTAAAAGGTTTAGATGAAAAAAACTAGTCCAAACGTAGATTGGTGTGATTAAAATACATCTGAATGATGTCAGATGTTTACCAGATGTTTATCAAGTTTTCTGATTTATGTTTTATTATTTTATGGAATTAAGGATATTCAAATTGGGCAAAGGATGATTACAATTTCAACTGTCGGAGTTCCAAGCACTATAAAAAAACTGGCTTCCGACAAACTTCAATCTACTCTGGCTCTCAGGTGAACATTCTACTTTCTGATTATAGGTCTGTGGAGAGATTCACAGTTTACAGTCCCTCTTGTGTCTGTTTGGTCACATTACAACTTTGGTCTGGGAATCAAATGCAAAAAATGGTCTGTATGTCGAAATGCCTTGCTCCATCAGACCAAACTCAGCAGAAAACATATTATCAAATTTAAAGTTCTTCCTGTAATCTGATAGCTTGTTTTATGTCTTTATGCCTTTCTTATGCTTCTGTTTATCCATGAATGTTGTGCCACTGTTGCCTATTTCTCTCATATAAATTAAGCTTGATGATTACCCAGTTCAGAGATTGCATATTCTAATTCTATTTTTATTTGTTCCAACATCAGCTTGCATGCCCCAAATCAGAAACTTCGGGAAAAGATTGTGCCAAGCGCAAAATCTTACCCTTTGGAAGCAATCATGAAGGACTGCAAGGACTATTTCCTTGAAACCGGTCGACGGGTGTCCTTTGAGTACACGCTTTTAGGTATTCAGGTGTTAAGTTTTTGAAGATCTCGTTTATAGAATTGAATCACTTAACTTGATCATGATGTAACTACCTAATCTCGTCCTTTTCTTGGGCAGCTGGAGTCAATGATGCAGTTGAACATGCAGAAGAACTGGCAAAGCTTCTTCATGAATGGGGTAGTGGCTATCATGTGAACCTGATACCCTTTAATCCGATAGAAGGCTCTGACTATCAGCGCCCCTATAAAAAATCGGTATACCCTCTTCTGAGCTGCTTTGTAGATCGACATTACAGTGCATAGTCTTTTTGAACCATCGCTGTGATTTTTTGGCCTTTTATATTCCTGTAATTTCTTTGTTGGTCCCAGATTCTTGCCTTTTCAGCTACTCTGGAGTCCAATAAAGTAACCGTTAGTGTACGCCAAACACGAGGACTAGATGCAAGTGCAGCTTGTGGCCAGCTAAGGAATGAGTTTCAGAAGATCCCTTTGCTTGCTGGCGCTGAGGTCCAGCAATCTCAATTAGAAATGGCAGTTGCTTCGTAAAACCGTTTGAAGTTGTTCTGCACGAAGCTTTGCTCTATTTGGTGCTCCAAATGTTATATCTTCCTACCTATGTGCCTTCATCGAGCAGGCTATAGGTTTGTTTATAACTAATAGCAACAATACTTGGTGGCAAGAAGCTTCAAAGTAAGGTCAACACATGAATGCCAGCGACTTGTGACAAGATGCCGGCATTGATACAGGTTAAAGGTATTCACCCTTGGTGTTGAGAACACGTAATGACAGGCTCGTTGTGCCTAGTATCTCGTAGATTTCGTAGCAATCGACAAGTAGCTTCTTACGACAGTAATTACGTGAGCCTTCTATAGTTAAAGTTATATATACTCTCATTTTTTTGAAGTAAATTGGTGGACGGATAAATCGGTTCTTGAACGATGGGTTTGTCTTCTATTTCCTTGGTTTGAAGTTTATTCAAACCTTTAAATTTTGATTGCATTGTACCATGTCCAAATTGCTTTATTTCTGGGGTTATTATTTTTGGTTAAAATATAGTGATTGAGCATTGGTAAATCTTAATAAAAACTAGTAACCATTTTACATTTATATAGATTTCATTGTAATACATTGGTAAATCTTAATAAAACCTACTAACCATGTAAACAAAATATTCTATTAAAAAAACCAAATTTATGAAAATGTCGTCGAAAGTTTTTAAACGGAGCAAAGTAATATAATTGAAATAAGGGAGATGCGTGTGTTCAATTCTACTTAGAGCAAAATAAAGCCAACCCCAATATCATAATAATAATAATAATAAGTCAGTGTCTAATTTAAAATATGCCAAAGGTCATATGTTCCAAGGATACCTAAATTTTAGCAAATAATTATAATTTGATCGAAAGTGTCTGTTAGATAAGCCTTTCTAAAACCCTTCTCTAATTTTTTCAAAGTAAATTATTGAAAAAGTGAAGTTTGAAGGTAGAAGTTACAAACTTTCACCGAAGTGCCAAACACTAAATGCTCCCATTTTTGAAACCGTTTACACTATAAAACTATAGAAATGCAATCGAGTTTGATGGGGTCACTTAAGTAGAATATTACTCAAGCTCAAATGAAATTTACAACTAGAACACAAACGATGGGTAAAGATTTTTAAGCTGGAATGCTCGATTAAATTTTGAACAAGATAAGCTCGATTTTTTTAGAAAATTAACTGAGCTCGAACTCAATTCGAACTCAGACCGGTTTCAAGGTGCTCGCCTAGTCCGATTTGAAGGTGTTCCCAAGGCACAAAACATATTGGAATCTCAACAAAGAATTTGCCCTCCACCAGGCCACAACATTCCTTTATTATTTTTTTTTTTTTAAAAAATAATAATAATAACAAATTATTTTTTAAAACTTTTTTAAAAAAGAAAAACTAATTAAGAACTAATACAGAGGAAGCATTCAGAGCTATGGTGGGTAGAAGGGTTTTCTCGCTGCCGAAGATTCGAGCGGCGACAACACCACCACCGCCGCTAGCGGCGGCAGCGGCGGAAGAAGGGAAAGCAAAATCATGGGGTCGTAGATTAGCTTCAGGAGCGTTGATTTGCTTGACAGGAGGCGTTGCCTTGAGCGCTATAGATGATCTCCTTATTTACCATGGCTGTAGCAGGTTGTTCTTTTTCTCTTAATGCAATTGAAGTTTATAGTTTGTTCCTTTTTATTCCAATGATTTATCACTTTGGGGTCGCTTTGTGAAGTGGAGAAATTTCATTCTGGTTTGTTCAGATTTCTGAAAGTTCTAAGCTGTTCTGCTGCAGTTTCTAGCTGGGATTAGTTTTGTTTTCTTGATCATTTGATACGATTAGTCTGATTTCTAGCAACACGAATGATGTTGTCAGTGTCTGCTTCTCTTTATGAAATTCTTGACAGTTCTGTTCTGCTTGTTCTCACATAGAGATGGAGGTTGGATTCCTTTTTCCAATCATATGAGCCCATGTATAGATATACGGTGTTGATGATCAATTTGATAGCTTTTTATAAAATGATTGGAAGATAACTTCCTCGAGTTCAAAATTTTTACCATTTACATTCATATGATTTGGCATCTAATGAATGAAGATTAATGGAAAAGTTGAGTCCCTCTTTCCTCGTTCTTTATGTTTTTTTAACTGTTTGAATAATCTTTTTTTTTTACCAGAAGAAATAAATAGCTGGTGCGATAGTTTACTTATGAAAAAGGGGGATATTATATTTCTAAGAATATTCAACAGAAAGTCTTTGTTTTCCATTCGTTCCTGTACTGCAGGATGCTAGGAACCACAGTGAGGAAACTTATATTGTTTTCAGCACAATGTAAACATCGTCCACTTAAAGTCATGATTATATTGTTAATCTTATGATAAAAATATACTCTTGCAGTAAGGCGATGGAGAAAGCCAGCAAGAATCAGGCAATTATTGAAGCTATTGGAGAGCCTATTGTAAGGGGTCCATGGTATAATGCTTCACTTGCAATTGCTCACCAGCGCCACTCTGTATCGTGCACTTTTCCTGTCTCTGGGCCGCAGGGCTCTGGAATGTTTCAGCTCAAAGCAGTACGTAACGGAGGTGTGTTCTACTCTTCGTACAAATTTTGTGTGATCAGTTGAAACCTTTGCCTTTTCAAGTTCTTAAGTAGGGATATGTGTTATGGCTGCAGTTTTGAAATTATCCTATCGACGCTTATTATGAAAAAAATAATCCATGAAACTTACAAAAGAAAATATCATTTTTGTCGTGTTAAGATCGAGAGTAAATATTAACCATGGCCTTCAATACAGAATAACATGGTATCAAAATTCAACACTACTAGAGTTGCGTCGTGGTTGGTAAAAAACGAACTTCGTGTGCTGTATTTTTATAAGCATGCCACGACTTGTGACGAGCATTCACTTTCAGCTTGAAAATTGTGGTAAGATTTGGTATGAATTGATCTGCCACATGGTCGTGGGCCTTGATAGCTAATTAAGTGTTGAGAAAAGGAGAATTGAACCAATTTTAACACATATTTGTACACTAAAGGGAGAGAGAAAAATAAATTACAAGCGAATGCTGCATATGGATATTTAATTCCTTTAGCCTACAATACGGTATAAATTGTGTATATATTCTCAATAAACAACATATGCACGAAGTAGTTATGATTTGTTAAATAACAACCATTTGATTTACATGGACTGCCAGCTACAAAATTATCAATGTTCTAAATTTTCGTCATGCGTTCTTTAGGCTCCTGGATTACGTAATCGTTAAGAGGCGCAAAGTGATGCATAGTGTTACAATTAATAATAATATGCGAAGTTAAGTAGGCAAATTGTTATAACCGTTGGTGTAAAGTGGAATAAATCCTTTAAAAGTTGCTTCTTCGTTTCTAAAAATATGTGGTGTTTTCCCGGACAGATGACACTTGGTTTTCATTTTTACGTCCCCGTGAATGGGAAATCCTCATCATGGAAGCTCTCCTCCACGTCCCAGGAAATGAAAAGAAGGAACAGACATACCGGATCAGCGTATCAGATAACCCTTCTTCCACAGTTTGCACTCCGTGCACCGCTTGCAGTATTCAACCATCTGAAAGTGTTGAAGCGAATCAACCTCAGCCTGGCTAGTCCAATGAAGAAAGTTGGGTTATTTTTTGCACTTTTGAAGCATATTCTGATACATTTTGGTTCTTTTCTTCCTTGTCACTGTCTTCATAAAAAACCACCCAGTAGGAATTTTGAATAAAATTTTGCCTTAATAATTGTTTGGAAAATTTTGTGCTCTTAGAGAAAGTCCATTTGACCATACTCTTTTATATATTTGTTATTGTTATTAGATACATGTATTAATTCAATTAGTGTTAAAGGTGTTGATAAGCGGTATTCGTGAGTTATTTTGGTATATTTCATGTACAATTCTTGGACCAAGGCCATTTCCAATCCATTGGTTTATTTTAGCTTAGATTTTGCATTAAATCAGCATAATTTTTATATAAAATCTAAAATCCATCTCCAATCCATTTATTTCAAATTTTTCTCAAAAAAGAATAATTTTTGTTTTTTTAAAATTAAATAAACCTTTTTATCGCACTAAATATTAAATTCGAATAGGTTTGTTTTGTGTATGTTGGTTCACAAAAGCTAACAAGGATACCTGCAAATACTGTGTGTACGTAGCTTGCCTTGGTCAAGTTTCGAAAAACAAAAATAGGTCGAGAGATCCAAAAATATTTAGAATAAAATCTATAATGAGACGACCATCGATCCCATGTGAAACAACTCCCCATAAAAAGAGACGTGAGCTTGAATTCAAGTTAAAACTTGAAGTTTANAAAAAAAAAAAAAAAAAAAAAAAAAAAAAAAAAAAAAGAGATTTGACTTTGAATCCAATTTAAAACTTGAAATTCAATACAAGTGTTTCATGTGCACGAGTTAGATACTTCTCTAAATTGTTTTTGTACAAGTAATATTAGGTTCACATATTAAATTTCATTGGTGTGCTACTATCAAGACTAGTACATCTTATCGCACACACGTTTCATAATAAAAAAATATTTAATGAAACATTAGACACGACTTCTTACATTATACAACAATTATTTTCCACACTTTCTTGAAAACTTAGTTTCCAAGGCATAAAATGTAAAATGGACTTCTCTAAGTTCAAAGTCGATGCCTTGGAAGAATAATAACTTGTTCAAGAGTCGTGTTGAAATTGGGAACACAATTAACTAAATCTACCAAATCCATGTGATGTCAAATGTGAATCCTTTGATTAATATAGGGTTTTGTTTATTTATTACATAGGCACGCCATTCAAGAAAAGTTGTGAGATTAGGAAGCAATAATGTAAAATATAACGTAATCATTAATATTAAATATGTTTTGGTTCTAAATTAATATTATGGTCAATGGCTGCTAGTGTAACGTGAAGCCGTAACTCTTACAAAAATAGGGTAATGGTTTAAAAATAATTATCGGAAAATACAATTTTAATCATGTATATTTTCCGGTTTATATTTCTGGTCCAAAATTTGTAATTGTTCTATAATTATATACACTAGCCACTTTTTTTCCCTTCTTCTGATACACCTATATCTATATATTAATTTATAATTTTTGATATGTTGTCCATCAACCGTGTACGTCTCTATACTCACCACTGAAGTGATACTCACTTAATGGATGTGATGAAGCATATCAAAGTTATACATCTATTAGATAAGTGACAGCTCAGCGGTGAATATAGACGTGAACACGGTGGATGGACATCATATGAAAACTGATTAAATTGTAGTATATAGTATAATTATAGTATTTTTCTCAATTTAATATCATGTTTGATTTTTTTTTATTTTGTTATGTTTTTTCAAAGGAAATAAAAGTAGCATACACTAATTATGGTGTATAAATACTCCAATTCTCTTTTCCCATATATATATATATTTGTACACCAGAGTTGGTTACTAAAGTGATATCTTGCCTAATAATACAGTATATATATGATAAATATTCATGAATTTGTACAAATATAAATATTATTTATCACTAAAAATCAAAGCATCATCTCTTTCTCACGTAAAACGGTCAACATCTCATTAAACCTTATTTAATTCTGTCTACATTAATTTCTTCTCTCTCTGTGTCTTTATATAGATATATGCATACATACATATACATAAACCTCTCCATAAATACAGCATAATATTAATATTCATCATCCAAATATATTTTTCTTCATATTACAAGGAAATTAAGAAACTTGTAAAGATGACGATTGGAATAATGGAGGTCACTCTTCTGCAAGCTCGTGGTCTCAAGAACACAGAATTCTTAGGTATGCCATATATTAATTATCATGTATCGAATCCATAACAACAATGACATCGTTTCGTGCGAAGAAATTCATCCGTTGTTTCCATAACCTTATTTAATAAAATATTTGATTCTAGTTTTACGATAATTTGAGTTATACATCCTTCTTCTCTCTGTTATCCATATTTTTCAATATATTGTCCTTACATTATACGTCTTTTATTATCTTATCACACGAACCAAGTGATCCTTGTGAGAATCATTCAATTTTCATCATTATTTGCAGGTAAGACAGATCCATACGTTTTGATTCAATACAAAAATCAGGAGCAAAAGAGCCAAACTGGTGGAGGGAAAGCTTCTAAGTTTCAAGCTTACGGTTGTATGTGTTTGAGAGGTTAGATACTTGTACGTATTTCATTTTCTTTTTATTTTTCGATAGTCATGCATCAAATTTATTCATTATTTTAAAATTAAAAATAAAAAATAAGGATCTAATCGAAACCGTAACCAATGGTTAACAAGAACTGTAATCGGACTTGGATTTTTGCTCCCATAACCTATCGTAGGCAGATGTTAGATCATCTCCATTGATGTTCAAACCAATAGATTTGTCAAATTGGGTCAGGTCCGTCGGGTCGGCCCGCCCCGCTATAAAAATTGAGCGGGTTGGGTTGATAAAATAGCAGCCCGTTTGGAGGCGGGCCAAATGAGATGAGTCTGTTTGGGTTGCGGGCCAAGATGGGTCGAGCCCAAACGGGGGCGGGTTGGCCCGCCAAATTAGGATAGAATTTTATATATTTTTATATTTTTAAGTTTTAAGTTTTATATAAACATTGAAATAAGTCTAATGCGCCTCCATCACTCTCTTATCTTATTTTTTTCTTATTTTTCTCCTTGCTCTCGCCTCCATAACTCACTCTGGTAAAATCTGAATCTCTGTAAATTTTATTCATTAATCTTAAAGGGAAGAAATTTCTGTAAATTTTATTCATGAATCTTAAAATAATTTTTAAGTCTAACAGTTGTTTGTGAACCCAAGAACGGTTTCGTTTGAAGTCCGACGAGTTGTAGTGAAATTTTGTGGACTCGGCGGAGGTTTGATAATTATGTATATTGTTGAACACATAATATTTTCTAAAATTTACAACCGTCTCTTTCCTCGACTTTCTGTTCTCTTCCATGTCTCAATCTTCATGTTTGGTTTAAACACATTACTTTTTATGTATTATGTTGATACTTTCTTAATTTCTTATTTCAATGTTTTTAAGTATTTTATAAAATTATTTGACTGAAATATATTTTTTTCTATGTTTATTGCGATATTTTTTAGTATTTTTTTTTAAAAAATAAGCGGGTTAAAAATAAGCGGGTCGGACCGCATAGCCCGCAGTCCAAGGTAGGTTGGGCTGGGTTGGCTATTTAGAGGCCCGCGAAAATGACGGGTTGGCCCGCCCCGCCCTGCCTAATGGCGGGTTGCGACGGGTGATGGGCTGGCCCACCTCACCAGCCCGTTTTGACATGTCTACAAACTAATATGTTTTCAACATCAATGTAGTGTTCAAACCAATGTGAGTATGTGTCATAGACCATGTGTTCAATGGTATGCGACGCCCAAAAAGGTGGGTGGTAGGCCTACCTTCTCCCACCTTTTTTAAATTTTTTTTAAAAATAAGTTTATTAAAATCCAAGGTTGCAATTTTTTTGTGCATTTTCTAAAGGGTAATTTAAAAAACAATTTATTTAAAATTTTAATTATATTTTAATAAAATAATAATATTATTTGAAATATTTAAATTTTGTTTTTCAACTATGAATGTGACGAAACCCATCAAAATATCAAACCAATGATTTCATGATTATCATTTAAAAATAGTTGAAATAATTTTAAGTAATAAATATATTTAAAAATAATATTATTTATTTATTTTAATTATTAATCATTTAAATCATGTAAATAAAATTGTAAATATAATTATTTAATGTAAAATAAGAATAAAGATGGATGATTGGACAGTGAGACCCATAAATAATGAATGTTAATGTTAAAATAAACGTGGAAGAATGAATATGTTAGATATTATATGTATGTGGAATGTGGATCTCACGTTTTTTTTTTATGAGGCCGTGTGTGTTACAACACTGATCAATGTGGATGCCTTGTATCGGATACATAACGTAAATGCGATACATATATGCAGGTCAAGGAAGCGATCCAGTGTGGAATGAAAAGTTTAAATTCCGAGTAGAATATCCGATCAAAGGGGATGAACACCATAAACTCATTCTCAAAATTATGGACAAGCACACTTTCACCCAAGACAACTTTGTTGGTCAAACCACGTAAAGCCATATTCATACATTAAGTATATATGTTAATCATAATTTTATACACTTTATATAGTATATTATGTATTAATTTTGGTAGGATTATGATATACCTGCTTTGAAATCGAGTCACTGACAATACACACACATTATAATTTCAGCTATTTTGACCCAAAAAATATTAATTCGAGGGCATTAATTGTATTTTTCATTCGTTCAGAACGAATTATTCGTCTACTACGTACTCCTCTTCTGTCTCGAACCATAATAATTTATATTATATCCGAAGTACTAATTTGTCAAAATAATGAAAAATGTAGCATCAATTTGAAGGAACTATTTGGAATCGGTGTGGAGAATGGGATGGCTCAACTTCCTCCTCAAAAGTATAGAGTTGTTTCTTCCGATCAAACTTATCGTGGTGAAATTCAAGTTGGAGTGACTTTTATCGCACAAGTAAGTTCACCTTAAAAAAACCCTTATATATCCAATAAATAAAACGTAAATCCGTTCCTGAAATTTCAAATTTAATAATGAATTTTTTCATCATGGAGATAACTTTTTGGGAAAATTTCATTCTTGGTCTTGTATATTTGTGAATTTTTTGATGTGTGCAGTGTCACACTAGCGCTTTCAATACAAAATTACTAAAACTGTAAAAACAAAATTGAAAAATATATTAATAAGATTGAAATTTTGATAACATAGAACACAAAAATCTTATAGAAGCAAACGTATACAATTAATTTTCACTAATTCTTATCGACAAAAAGATGATCTTTTTAACATGTTTATAGGTCACAAAATTAATTGGAGTCACTAATTCGTTACCTAATAGCTTTCTTATTGTTAACATTTATTTTCTTGAATTATTTACGAAATTAATTTTTGTGGTACAGGAGGAAACCGATCGCCTGCAAGAATAATATGGAGGAAGGAAAGTCACTACTGTTACTTAATAGAAAATGTATTTTGGTCGAGAACCTCTGTAGTTAATTCCTCAGTTTAATTCGCCAATTTGTGATTTTACATTTTTTATGTGAATTTTATTCTTTTCTATCTTGTAGTTGTATATTAAAACTAATTAATTCTTCAAATGCCTGGTATTAATAAGACTTGTATATTTAAGAGTTGGAGACGAAGACATATATAAATCCGTGACACCTTTTCATAAGAGACCTATTATATATATGTTGGTGATTGGTCAAGTACTATCTAATTTAATTTAGTTTATTACATATTTCTTTCACAAATTTGATATAGTTTATTATTTATACCATATTTATTTCGCATAAGCAATTTAATTTTGTTTTAAAGTCTTCCCTTAAAAACATAGAATGTGAATTCTATTTGCCGAAGTGCCAATTTAAATACTTTACAAATATCATAGAATAAGTAGGTCTAATACCACTCGTTAGTCTCTAGAAATTAGGGGCGGAGATATATATTTTCTAATGAGGGAAAAAACAATTTTACAAGTATCATAGAACCACTAGTGCCTTTTTTTTTAAAAAATTAAATTGAGACACATGAAATCTTAGATTGATTTTTTTGTGAGATCGAGCTATGGAAATGGCGATACCATTTGTGGAATAAAATATGATAAAATTGAATTGAATTGGATTTTCGATATACATCTTTATAGCGAAAAATGAAATTAATCTGAATTTTAGAGCTCCCCCATAAGTCTTGTCGATCGTGATTTTCTTGATATTCCATGGATTATTGGTAAAGCAATCTACCATTTACCATCGTAGTTTATGGTGATGCTCCAAAAAGAATGAAACGTATAACGAGAATAAAAAGGTACCTAATACTGAATTTGTCTATGATAAAGACTTTTCAGTTATAAAAATATATAATCAGATAGAGTCGATCGAACATTATCTGAATAGAATTTAAATATTGACAGATCGAAAATCTTATTTACCAATTTCTTCATTAAAAACAAAATATGGCGTTATCTTTATATCCTATAAACTTTAAATTATTGTATTAAGTTGTCTATTTCTTTCCTTTGAAGTAGGCCAAGAGCCCTACTAGAGGTGCATTGACATAAGTGGTTGGCTCCGTTTCTCCAGGGTCTTTCCGATCATCAGAAAACGAATCGGATAAGTCCGGCCCTCCTACCACAGCTCCAATCAGAAAATTAGGGTTTGGCTCCTTGGTTTGATAATAGGGTGTTCCCTCTTTGCAAGCAATAAGTTTTGGATGCTTGGCAATTGAAGGTAATGAAGATCCCCTATGGTGTATATGCTGCGGAAATTTCTTCCCATATCCAACCATTAGCGACATTTTCGAGGGATTGCTCCCTAATATATAATCCACCTGTAATATTTTTTCGAATACGACACATTAAGTAAGTGGTAGATCCAAAATCTATGTATATAGATGTATATACATTGCATAGTACACATTTATATCCAAAAATGTATATCTTGGTACCTGTGATTTTGAGAATTGGATGAGCCTCTCTGAATAAATTCTCACATTTTTGCATTGAATTATCCTTTTAGAACTTTGTATATATCTAGCATATGTTAGAGTAAGAAATGACAAAGTAGTTGTGTGCTGCATGTTGCAATCTCCTGGTTTGTACATTAGCCCACCTGACATGAAAATGACCATGAAAATAACATCATAGCTTCTTCAAGATATTGAAACTGTGAAAGAATTCTTGCAAAATTTGCTTTGCAAAAAAGAGAAAAACATATATACCAGGTGAATACTTGAAGCTTTTGATTGGTGATTCAGGCAATACATCACACACGAAGTTGTCGGCATATGAGAGGAAAGGAGTCATGTTAACCAAGCCCGGGTTATTTAAAACATACTGCAAAAGACAATACAAGACAATCATGGATTGGAAAATTTCCATTAATCATCAGGGTTGATGAAAACATATATACTAATCAATCCAGCGGGAGAGAAGAAAAAAATTGCAATTTTGGTAACGTATATTGACGTCATTATGATTTTAGTTATTATTTAAGCAGTCAAAATTCAGTGTTAGCATGCAATCTTTGTCTTCTCGTTTTTGTTGTTGTTATAATTTTAGTGTTTTAAAGCTAATTTTAGTCCCTTTTTTTCATTTAGAGGAGTATTCACGTGCACTTGTCTTCTTTTTCAGTCATTTTTTCTTAGGAATACCCATGAAAATGGACTAAATTAAACTTGAAAACATTCAAAGATATGAGACAAATATCCTTTTTTTATGACATAGATGATCAAACATATAAGAAGAATGTTGCAATTTTCCAAAGGAGAGAACGATCAATCTCTTCAAGAATAAAGTAGGTCAAATATGGCCAAAGAGAGATATTATACCTTGGAAACGAGTACGTTTATGCCGGCATGTTTCGCGTCCCAACCGAATTCTAACATGGCATTCGTCAAATATTGGATGTTTTGAGAAACATAGTTCCAGTACTGAGAATTTCCAGTAGCTTTGTGCAGCCAAGCTGCAGCCCACACCAACTCATCTTGATATCCATTGTAATCGCAGTAAAATGGGCACACTCCCGACCCGATACTAGAATTGTATGATCCTCTAAATTTGTCTGCGAATTCAAATACCTGCATGGTGCATAGCAAAATTGATTCATATAAATAAAAATATTGTCCCATGGTCTTTAATAGCAGAATTTCGAATTAATATTAAAGTGTTTCCAACCAATTTAATTTATATATTCAATCATTAGGATTTTATTTTGTAAAATTCAGGTTCATCTTTTTGAAAATTTTTACATTGATTTTCACACAAGTCATTCTCATGAATGAGATTAAAAAATATAATTACATTATTTTTGGGATTCTTTTATTATGCCAATTATGCATTTGTAAAAAATATATATTTTGATTATCTGGCATTTTTTTTTATAAAAATATTTACGTTAATTTATCAAAATTACTATTTTTTTCTTCGATTAAATTTATTCTAATAAAAAAATTTCTCTCATAAATTTAGCTCCATGGAACCCTATCGATCACACGTACCCAATGACACCAGAAAACTAGTTATACCTTTGTGGCCCTTTGCAGGAGCAAATTAGAGTATCTTCCGTGGCCAGAAGCTTTGAACACCATCGAAGCCGCCGCCAACGCTGCTGCAATCTCTGCAGACACCTCGGAGCCAGGCGCCTTTTCGCTAACCTCATAAACCGTGCGAGGAGTCTGCATGTCTTCCGGCCTTTGCCAGCAATTATGATCGGCATTGGGGTCCCCAACCCCAACGAAAACGACACCGGGTACACTGGTACATTTGAGGAAGTAATCGGTGGACCACCGGATGGCCTCCATTGCATGGCCTAGGTCGGGACCCATCGACCTGCCATATTCAATTACACTCCATGCTAGCATTGTAGTAGTGAATGCCATCGGGAAGTTGAACTTTACGTTGTCACCGGCGTCATAGTAGCCTCCGGTTAAGTCCACCTGCATGCAATGCAACTTAAGAATTCGAACAGAAAAGGTATTTAAAAAAAACAAAAACAATTAGAGTTTCAGAAATGATTTGGCTAATTTGTTCGGTCATGTTTATGGTGTTTGCCATTAGAAAATGAGTATTTAAAAAACATATTGAATATTGAAATATATATTTGGTTCTGTTATGGGGGAAAACAAATATATATCCATTTGAAATGTTTTTCTTAAAAAAATTTAAAAACTCAAATATGTCTGGTAAATTGACCTATTTTAGGTATTTATAATCTAAATAGTCATGTAATTAGTGTGTGTTTATATATATATATATATATACACACACACACACACACACACACACACACACACACACACACACACACACACACACACACAATATGTTGAGGCTTTTTTATTTTTTACTCTTATTTCGTTAGAGTGCTAACTTGGGGTCGGATATTACTGGCTTAGCACACCATGCATATATATATGATAAGACATCGAACATTAATTGCTAATGTGTTCGGATCTAGGTCAGCACTCTGGCGAAATAAAACAACAAAGTTATAGTACTATAATCTCGTTTTGACGAGTTGGAGGAATTTGAACATAAAATATGACATATAAGACGATTAAATTGACCATATATATATATGAAATCACACTTACGCCTTTGTCACTGCCGTCACGAAGAGCCGAATCTCTTCGCCATGTCAAACGCTGATTAGAGGGTAATTTCCCCGACCTTTGACCCTCAAAAAACAACACACTCTTAGACAAGGCATCACCATAATCATGCCGAACCGCATTTTCAGCCACCGACGCACCTGTTAACACTATCAATATTAATATTATCCTTACACCCGCACCTGCTCTTGCTCCCATGCTGATATTTTAGCAAGTTCTTCTCAATTTAATTTTTTCAACATTTCTGTTTATAAACCTACAGTTATAGAAAAATGAAAATTTGATGACGTTTATATTCAGCAAATGTTATGTTAATCGAGAATCTAATCATTTCTTAATTCAATTAATCTTATCGTGTGATGTCTATATTATACACATTTATAGCTAAGAGCATGATTAAGTTAAAAGTTTTTGTTAACTTGTATGATCAAAATTATATTTTTATAGAAAGAAGCATAATTATAAAAGGTATATTGATTGAAAATATATATGATTAATACTGTTGATTCGGTTGATCTTATTCTATCGTTTGCTACTTGATGCATGCACACCAAATTCATGTAATTTGTTCGTATTACATTGAAAATAAGAAATATGATCTAACAATAAGATTTATTCAGACACTTACAAAAAACAACAAAATCGACTTAGAATTCCGGTTAATGCTCGTTACATCTCGCGTAGTAAAGGCTTCGAACATCAACTCAGAAAATAATCATGTTCATTATATTGGCAGATGTATTTACAAATTCCTTTTTGAACTTTATAATCTTACAACAATCAACTATTAAAATTTACTAATAGTATCACACACAAAAAAAAATCAAATTATATAAAATAATTTAAAAAATACAATATATTCTTATCAAAATTCAAAAACAAGATATCTTGAGTGTTCTAAACAAGAAAATCTCATAAAACTTACCGAGCTAACGAAAACCCAATGCTGGAAGGCTGGAATCCAGAGTAAAAAAAATATATATTTTGAAATTGAAATTTTGAGAATATAAGAGATAGATATGGTACATGAATCTTGAGCAATTTACTTAAGGCTTTTATTGTGTTTCTCGAGTTAAAGCTTTCTCGTGTTTATTCTTTCCTTTTATTATTCTTTTATTGCCTTTCCTTAAATTATATTTAAAGAAAAAATAAAAGTGTTGAAGGGATATTCTATTATTACCTTTTTTTAAAAAAAGAAAAAATATGTAGTTATGGTTTACATAAACCGCGACCGTTTTCGAAAATCGGTTGCTAATTCGCCAATGAACGGTTTTTTTGTAGTGTGAAAAAATAGGGTCGGTCGACGCTGGCGGTAAGGGCCCTGCCTAGAACCAGCCGATGGATGACATGTGACAAGTATTTCAATCATGGTTTGGATTCGAGCGGTTGGTCAAATTTTTTTTTAAAAACAATTGACACATGGCAAAATGTGAATGATTCAGGGCAGTGCCCACAAAGGTAGTATCGAATGAACCGTCATTTACGGCAATGGGTAAAAGATTTAGAAAGAAGAAAACGATTCATGAGAAAAGAATAAGGCTATAAGAAAAATCGGTATTGTCTAGAGCTCAAAAGCCTTTATTTTTTATTTTATTTTATTTTATTTTTTAAAATCAAAATACTTGTATTCGAATTCGTGCACTAGATTATAAGAAAATAATGTTTTATATCCGTGTTGTATAGATTTAATATCTGCGAAAAAAATATTTATCACTTCAGATGTGTAAAATAATTATAGAGGACAATTGCACATGAAATATAAGCAATGAAATCATATGCAAGGCCCTAATTTCTTACACTATCAATCAATCATGCACATAATGTGCACAACAATTACACATGAAATTCCAGCACTATATATATATGGTTGATAATACAAGTATAAACTGAAAATTACAGAAAATACAGACAAGTTATGAACACGATTTCGGTTTAGGAAATTAGTTCACGAACTCTTTAAACCCCTACCGCCTCGATCTCCTCCAGCAGTTTCCTAGTCTTTATTCACATATGGAACCATTGCTAACATGGGGTTGGCTGCAAGAGAGAAAATGAAACATAACATAATTCATTAATGAAGTAATTTTTTAGAAAGTACTATTTTATCAACTATTCAATAATAAGCATGTAAAAAGATGGGTTATTTTTAGGGTTGTTTCAATTTTCTTTGAAAGAACTGGAATTCATGGAAGCGGCGGCAGGTGGTGGTGATGACAAGTTAATATGCCTGAGGAATGTAACAAGCGGTATGAAGGCACAGCAGGTGATCCTGTTGGAAATGGAGCCGGAATTAAGTTGGAGAAAGACGTGATTATTTGCGGCAGTGGAAGTATTGGAAATTAAGTCCCTGGAAGGCAATTGTAATTATGCATGCAAAGAGGTAAATTTTATCTCAATTTCCTTAATTTATAGCTTTGCTTGCACATATAAATTATCCTGCAGTTATAGACAAATGAAAATTGATGACGCTTCACTTCAGCAAATGTAAAGTTAATCGAAAATCTAATCATTCTTAATTCGATTAATCTTATCGTGTGATGTCTATATTTTGCATATTTATAGCTAGGAGGATGATTAAGTTAAAAGTTTTTGTTAACTTGTATGATCAAAATTATATTTTTATAGAAAGGAGCACAATTATAAAAGGTATATTGATTGAAAATATATATGATTACTGTTGATTCGGTTGATCTTATTCTATGGTTTACTACTTGATGCATGCACACCGAATTCATGTAATTTGTTCGTATTACTTTGAAACTAAGAAATATGATCTAACAATAAGATTTATTCAGACACTTGAAAAAGAACAACAAAATCGACGTAGAATTCCGGTTAATGCTCGTTACATCTGGTTTATTTCATCCTACCCATGTGTGCATTGCCCCCATTATAGGATGGATGACCAAGATTTGCCCATGCATATATAGGACCCACTTTTTTTTTTGGAAATTGTATGTGTGCCAAGATCTTACCTGTTGAAATGAAGTGAGGGTATTGCCCATATAGGTAGGATCTCATCTACCGTGACATCTCATGTAGTGAAGGCTTCAAACATCAAACGCAGAAAATCATTATATTGGCAAATGTATTTACAAATTCCTTTTTGAACTTTATAATCTTACAACAATCAACTATTAAAATTTACTAATAATATAACACACAAAAAATCAATTTATATGAAATAATTTAAAAAATACAATATATTCTTATAAAGATTCAAAAACAAGATATCTTGAGTGTTCTAAACAAGAAAATCACAAAAAACTTACCAAACGAACGAAAAACCAAAGCTGGAAGGCTGGAATCCACAGAGAAAAAAAAAAAATTTTTTGAAATTGAAAATTTGAGAATATAAGAGATAGATATGGTACATGAATCTTGAGAAATTTACTTGAGGCTTTTATTGTGTTTCTCGAGTTAAAGCTTTCTCGTGTTTATTCTTTCCTTTTTATTATTCTTTTATTACCTTTTCTTATATTATATTTAAAGAAAATATAAAAGAGTTGAAGGGATATTCTATTATTACCTTTTTTTAAAAAAAAACAAAAAATTGTAGTCAAGGTTTACGTAAACCGCTACCGTTTTCGAAAATCCATTGCTAATTCGCCAATTAACGATTTAGAAAAAAGAAAACGATTCGAGAGAAAAGAATAAGGATACGAAAAAATTGGTGTGGTCTAAAGCTCAAAAGCCTTTAATTTATATATTTTTTATTTTTAAATCAAAATACTAGTATTCTAATTCGTGCAATGGATTGTAAGAAAATAGTGTTTTATATCAGTGTTGTATAGATTTAATATCTGCAAAAAAAACTAATTATCATTTCAAATGTGTAAAATAATTATAGAGGACAATTGCACATGAAATATAAGCAACGAAATAATATGCAAAGCCTTAATTTCTTACACTAACAATCATGCACATAATTTGCACATGAAATTCCAGCACTATATGTGTTTGAAAATACAAGTATAAACTGAAAATTACAGAAAATACAGACAAGTTTTGAACACGATTTCGGTTTAGGAAATTAGTTCACGAACTCTTTAAACCCCTACCGCCTCGATCTCCTCCAGCAGGTTCTTAGTCTTTATTCACATATGGAACCATTGCTAACATGGGATTGGCTGCAAGAGAGAAAATGAAACATAACATAATTCATTATGAAGTAATTTTTTAGAAAGTACTATTTTATCAACTATTCAATAAGCATGTAATAATCCATGCAAAGAGGTAAATTTTATCTCAATTTCCATAATTTATAGCTTTTCTTGCACATATTTTGCACTCATGAACTAGGATTCGACGCCAAATAATGGGAAGAGACTGTAAAATTACCCGAACTCTCTGCTTGGGAGTCGACCACTGGCTCTGGGGCAGCACGTTCCACTGCAACATGTATAAGAGTTTCAATTTCTAACATCTTAATCAAGGTTAATTCCATGTTCACTAAATATTATTTTAGAAGGCCATCCACCAAGATGAGATAAACTAAGACGTTTAAAAAAGTTGTTCCAAAAATTAAGCAATAGCAAATCATACAACCTGCCGATTCTGTCCCACTTATGTCCCGAGAAGAAGAACGGGGACGCCTCTTCGCAACATTTTTATCTTCAAATGGTGCGGGGGATTTAAAAGAAAATTGGGATATGGTGACTCCCTCTTGTTCAAATTGTGGATGCACACCAAGATACCTGTAATAGTACATTGATCATTGAAATTGATGTTTTAAACTTTAGATATATATAGTACATTGTATTTATTTTTTGGCATTTAAAGAACGGAGCTTACCGATCAAGTTCCACCATCGAACGCAGTCTCTTGTTGGATGGCGCTACATAATACCTGTCAAGACATAAGACATCAAACATTTAGATAGCACGCCACTCAGAAAGATCTTGTTTTCCATCATCAATTTGTCTGTGTCAGAACAAAAGTACGACGTATCAACATACACATCAGCGAATTTGGTGCCTCCTCCAGATCGAGCCCTTATAATGCGTTGCCAGCCCTTAGGGGTCCGAGGGATGTTGGGCTTGTCCATTGCCCATATCCAGTTTTGATCCAATGGCTTGACATCAGATTCGGTTGCACATGATATTTCAGGCTTCCACTGCCTAGCTATATCACATGTGAAAGGATGTTCCTCGATCGTTTCTCTAATTTCCTCGTACTTTTCCTTCGAGGGGGAGAGCCTCCACTTCAGGCACGAGGTGCACTGGACTGCATATGCATGGACAGATTCCCAAACCTTCTTTGCCGAGGCACTTGGACTTTGTTCCATTTCGAGAACGTACTGCCAATAGAAAGGGAACAATATTACAAGTGTCAGTGTGACTATTCCACATATATATTGGGCACCAGTGATCAATTTATTAAGAAGATTAATAATAATAATAATAATAATAATAATAATAATAATAGAATTGGACTGGATAATGAAAACCTAACTCAAAATTACTGACAAGCAAAAACCAAGTTGGGACATAGAATAAATGAACAAAATATTTCCGGAAAACTGGTGGACAAATTAATCGAAAACACTGAATATTGAAATAATAATTGTCTTTGGAGTATAAAAAGGTGTTGCTGTAACATGATCAATGCAAATACTTACTGCGGAAAATCTTCAAATGTATCATTTTTCTAGTTCTTTTTTTTTTGTTTACAAAAAATAAATTTTATATGTTGTAGCAACAAATCGCAACTTTTTCAAGGAATATCTCATCTAAAAGGTTTACTATACCTCGAAAATAGACGAATAAGGCACGTATAACCTTTTGCGGTAGTAGCGTATGAAATGGCGAATTTTTCGATTAATAAAAGTAACAAGGTTCGAATGGACGATCATTATGATAATTTAAATCAACCAACACGTTATATCATATTCTCATCAACCAAGGAAAGTTTCTGGCAAAGCAACAGGAAACATAAGCACATAAATAAGCCTTGACTACCAAGAAATCGAAAAACAAATAGTCAGCATGACAATATAATCCTATATCTGAAAACATTAATGCTGATTTTGTAATCTCGACTCAGTCGACAAGCAAAATTTACTTCTTCAACATGTCAAACAAACACGCTGCCTATTTCCCTTTTAGAACTAAACATTTTGGCATGTGTAGTTTCAGTAACAATATTATTATATCTTATTGGTGATACCCTGGTAAGAACCCGGGTCATTGATGACCCGGGATATTAAATGGATTCCCAAATTAGGGTCAATTTGCATGATGGATTCTTCTGAAGCCGGGCCGGTGCAAGCCCGGGCTCTACTCCCCGGGCAACCAGACGCCCGAGCTCTTGTATAAATCTCCAGGGAGCTGGGAACCTCGAAAAGCGTGATGCACTTGAGTATATTGATATGGACAATCTTATTTGTCAGAGCAACTTGACTTTGGCGTGTCATATAAGTCATCAGGAGGTATGGACGGCCGACTTGACATATTTAGTAGGTAGGCGCGGGAAACGAGGTACCTACCCCATTTTCTCCTATAAATAGCAGGTATCCTTCTCATTTACTGATTCTGAAATCTTTGAACTCTTAAGCATTATACATATTTTCTCCCAAATATTGCTTGTGTTCATCTTCAACCTGCTGACTTAAGCATCGGAGTGGCTACGTCGGACACTCCTCCGGCGCCCATTCACGAGTTCATTTCTTGTTTGCAGGTGATTGTTACAGCCATTCTTTCACTCAAATTCCCCAAACATTATAAATTATTGATTTGACCCGTTGGAGCTCCTTACCCGGCTCATCCATTTGAACGAAGTCACATCACTTATGAAGGATAGAATAGCTGATGCATGTCATGGGACTGTGCATGCAACCTAAGTTTGGGTATTTGGATTGCAAGAACTTAACCACTAAAAAAGATTCATTGAATTAAAACACATTTTGAAAATATCGATGCCAATAAGTTCTTGAAAACTTTACATCCAAATAAAAAACGCACGCGGAAAATTTAATATAATTTTTTTAAGATTTCAAGGCCATCGTTGTATATTGTAGATGCCTGATTTAAGATGACAAGAAACAAAAGAACAGTTTGAATGCCTAAGCCTTGCCCCCCCAAAAAAAAAGAACTTCAAATAATCGAATATGACTTTGCTGTATGGCATTGTTCTATTACCTAAAAATTTGGAAAAAAATATCAAACTTGATAAAGTGCCCTCACACAACTGATCAGGAATTCAACCATTATGCACGTGTGAAATACCATCTGCATCATGCCAAGCCAAGGAGAAGCCAACTTTGTCATGCATCAAGAACCATGACAACACAATTACAACCTCGTGGCCACTTAAAAAGTGTTGCCATGCATGAATCAAATGAAGCAAACTTTGAAATAAGACATACATATTACCATTTAATTAAATAATGTCAACAATCAAAGTTAATGGAAACACTTTTGGCCGAGATACAAAACAGTTGAAACAATTCAAACATAAAGGCAAACTAGATCATTAAACTTCAGAAGAAGTACTCACATAAAAAGCTGAAATATACTAAATTGTCACTCATTAATTGTAAAACCAAAAGCTAATGTATGGATATTAAAACTGGTTTCTGTGACTTATATAAGCGCTTTTCTAAACTTTTTGAAGCAATCATGCAACTGCGCGCTTTTATAGATCATGCTCCTATATTCAATAAGACTGGTGGTAATAGATGGTGAAACTCGCTATAACTACTTCAACTAAAATAGCATGAACGATTTTAAACCGCTCTTATATGTTCATCAATCTAAACGGTTTTCAGCCGTTGCAAAAGCTCAATGGGAACGGAATTAAACCACATGGACTAGATTCGAAAGCTTTAAGTTAGTATGTATGTAACGATACATACAACGGCACGTGGATGCTTGTGCCTGCTCGGTACATTGGCCTACCTCTACCTTGCTCTTTGCTGACAGTTAAACTGATCAAGAATCTTTAACAATATATTACCCATAATTTTAATGCTAAAGGTGCACACTTTTCCCATAAAACTAGACAACTCCATTTACATTCAATTCTATTGACTAGGGCTGCCATAAATCTTTCAAATCATGTCTATTGTATATGGATAAAATCTACAAATTCAAAATGTTGTATATGCTAGATCAAAACTCAAATTGTACGAAAAACCGAGCAATTTGTGGTCACAAATCAACAAGAAAAAAACAAAGAAGAATCCAACCCATGTTTATGATCATCCAGGTAATAGAAATATGATTCATACACTCCATTTTTGTTCGTGTCGATTTTTGTAGGACATTATTTTCAAACACAGATACAACCAAAGGTGCAAAAAAAAACATCCACACAAAACATTGACTATAATCAAGCAAATTAAAACCCAAAGGTAAAAAAATGATTGAACACGGAGACGAGTCTGAAAGATACCGCCAAGATCAAATGAGTGGGTAATTCGATCTCCAAGACTCCAGATCCCAAAGAGGAATGTGAGGAACAGATCTCAGAAAGCTACAGGAAAACAAAGAGATTAGGGTTAGGGTTAAGGTAGGTGGGGAAAGCGAGGTGAAGCAAAAGCTATAAGGTCAGAATAACATTCTTCTTAGTGGCCCCCACAAGATTATATTTATATTTAAATAATAAATTTATTAAAACAAAAAGAATATGGTGTAGTTCCAATAAACTAAACATCATCATTTAATTTTGCAGAAAATAAATTTTTTTGTCCAATATTAGGATTTAAATCCATTGAGTTTTCAAAATTTTGTTTTGATAAATTAATTTTTAATTTTCGACTATTTTGGTCCAACAGTTGATGTGATATCTAATATGTCTATAATTTCTGAGGTTTTGTTATCATTTTCTTTATTTAATGCCAGTGTTTTACGGTTACACATTAGCATTTTCTGATTCTGCGTTAGCATTCTAGAAAATTTGAACTGAGAACTAGAAAAAATCAAAGTAGGTAAACCAAAACCAATCTTTGAAAAGCTAGCCTACCAAAAAAATTATTGTTCATTTATTATTCCTAAAACAAAATGTTTCAGATGTAATAATTTCCTAGTCATATTTTTTTCTTTATTTTCTTACATAATGTCGACTTAGGAATTTTTAAAATATTAAAAACAATAGTTATGCCAAACCATGTCAAAGAAATTAAAATATTAAACTTTTCTAACAGCAATACAATGTGTGTTTTTTTTTTTTGGGTACGTTGAGATGGGGATTTAAACCTAGTCTACCTCCCTAAATTGGAGGGGTCATGCCAATATGCCATCAAGTCAAGATTGATGTCAAAATTATACTTTAGTCATATGTATCTTTCAATTTCTTGTATTTATGTTTTCCTCTTTGTAACTTTGGTTCTTTTTGTTGTCAAAATTATGTCTTAGTTTATCATATATCTTTCAGTTTTTCACAAATTTAATATTTTTTATTTGAATAATTGCAAACACTACACATGTAAGCGTCATGTAATTAGCTCAAGTCAATGTTATTTCACCTCACATCATTGCTACTTTGATACAAAAAAAAAATTTGTGAAAAAAAAAAAATCAATGATATCAAATTGAAATTAAAATTTGACAATATAAATGACAAAATCACAAATGTTCAATCTTATTGCACCATAATAAAAAAAATTGAAAAGCTAATGAACTAAAATCCAAAATTGAAAATAGTAGCGAAACAAAAAAATTATTTTCCCGAATATTAAAGGCATAAAGTTATTGGGATTTCCAGCACATTCTCCAGTTGAGCAACATGAAAAATTATTATTTTAGTCTTGTAAATTGACATGTTTTAAATTTTAGTCATGTAACTTGTCAATGTTTTGTTTTAATCCAGCAAAATTGATTTTTTTTTGTTTAGTTTTGGTCATTTTTCTGGCCAAAAGTCACTAATCTCATCGAAAATGTTTATTTGACATCGATGATCTCATAGGTAGCTCATATAACAGAAAAACCTATATTACACATATCAAAATAAATTTAAACAAAAAAGGAGAAAATAACCAAANGATGGTCGGTTCCAAATAAGCAACAGTGGATAAATTTAGTGGTTTCGGACGAAAGAAATCAAAACAAAAAATCCAAGTTATTGGATGAAATCAAACATGTTATTAGATGAAATCAAACATTGACAAGTTACAACACTAAAATATAAAAACAGACCAACTTATAGAACTGAAATTGTAATTTTCCCTTGAGAATCGTGTGAAAGAAATTTTTTTAAAAAAAAAAAATCCGTGCACACATATTAGCAAATCTCGTGCACTATCATGCACATAATGTGCACGATAAAAGAAAATCCATGCACACAATGTGCAAATATCGTGCACTATCATGCACATAATGTGCACGATAATTGCACATAAACTCTAGTATATATGTTGAATTAATATACACTTTTAAAATATCAATTATAATAAATGTAAACCATGTTCAAATGCAGAGGCGGATTCACTGTTGGACCCAAGGGGGCNCTCTGCAATTTTTTTAGCCGGCCCCCCAAACATATAATCCTGGATCCGCCCCTGTTCAAATGGGACAATTAAAGTTATAGGATTGACTGCGACGACAAAGGAGTTTCAACATACTACTAAGGTCAACCATCATATTCAATCTCTTGTTAGATGGTATCACATAATGCTTGTTAAGATATAATACGATTTTCAGTCATCAATCATAATAATATAGATGACACGTCGTTTAAAAATATCATTTCCATTATCAAAACCTTCTTGTTGAGACAAAATCACATCAGCGAATTTTGTGCTTCCTCTAGCTCGAGCTCTTGCGATCTTTCGCCAAATATTAAGTGTCAAAGGAATGTTGGATTTGTCCATTGTCCATAGCCAGTTTCGATCCTCCGGCTTGCATCAGATTCATTTTTGCATGATGTTTCAGCTTCTGCTGCCTAGCTATATCGCACGTGAAAGGTTGTTACATGATTGTTTCTCTTATTTCCTCATATTTCTCTTTTGAAGGGACGAGCACTGGATTGTATGCGCCTCGATAGAGAGGAAAAAAAATTGATGATAGAAAATATTATTTATCAAGTTCTTAATGAAAAATAGGGATAGAGTCAGGAAATTCAATTGGGGCAAAAATAAATATTTAATTATCAAAATAAAAATGATTCTAAAAAATATTTGATTCTAAAAATAATCTTAATTTAGTAAACCAAAAAAATTGTTTTCCCTAATAAAAATAAAATATATGATTTTAAAATTAGTTATCTAAAAATAGAGCATGCAACAAGGTACAAATTATGGTAATTCAACTAGTAATATATATAAAAATTAAAAATAGATATCGTTGTTGAGATATCAGATAAATAAACGAGGTAACGTCGCAGCGAAACATCATAAGTAATATAAACAATGAATAAGATGAACACCAATATTTATAGTGGTTCACCTCAAGATTGGGCTACGTCAACTCTAAACATCAAGAAGACCACTTCTTTATTAATAACAAAGAAGACAAGAGAATTGAGAATAGAAAGTGTTGGGTGCAATAATTGTCCCTGCTTGGTAGAGCGATCGAACCGTGGTGCTTGAGCTGCTGTGCGGTTTAAAAGATTTGAGTTGCACCATTACCACCAGCTATAGCTTTTGGTAAAACGGCAAGCGCGCGGTCCTACAATTGGTATCAGAGCCAAGGTCACGGGTTCGATTCCCATTGATTGCAAGGAGTGCAATTATTGGGAGGGAGATTGTTGTGTGCAATAATTGTCGCCTGCTTGGTAGAGCGATCGAACCGTGGTGCTTGAGCTGCTGTGCGGTTTAAAAGATTTGAGTTGCACCATTACCACCAGCTATAGCTTTTGGTAAAAACGGCAAGCGTTCGGTCCTACAAAAAGTATTTCACTCAGAACACTCTGATTTTAACACTTACTTTCTCTCCACTAATCATATTCCTTCCAAAGATAAACAGTATTCCTTAAGAAATTTTACACTAAATCATTTGTCTCACTTCTACACTTATGATTGTAGATGAGAAAATTTTGTATTTTTGGTGTTATTTTGGAATGAAGAATGAATGGGTATTTATAGGTGAAGTTTAGAGAAGAAAACAAAAAATAAAACATACTTGCTAACATAATCAAACCAACCATTTTTGACTAACCCAAACCATGTGTATCGTGACCCATGCACTGAAGAACTGAATATAAGTAAAATATTCCCAACTGAAAACTTCATTTATCACAAACTATATGATCCACATTTAATTAAAATAGAGATATTGTGACTGATAAAGCAATTTCATCTTTAAAATCACAATATGGCATTATTTTTATATCCTCTAAACATTAAATTATTGTGTTAGAAAAATTTAAGGTTATGTAAAGTTCCCTAGCTAGTTCTTTCCTTTGAAGTAAGCCAAGAGCCCTACTAGAGGTGCATTGACATAAGTGGTTGGCTCCGTTTCTCCAGGGTCTTTCCGATCATCAGAAAACGAATCGGTTAAATCCGGCCCCCCTACCACAGCTCCAATCAGCAAATTAGGGTTTGGCTCCTTGGTTTGATAATAGGGTGTTCCCTCTTTGCAAGCAATAAGTTTTGGATGCTTGGCAATTGAAGGTAATGAAGATCCCCTATGGTGTATATGCTGCGGAAATTTCTTCCCATATCCAACCATTAGCGACATTTTCGAGGGATTGCTCCCTAATATATAATCCACCTGTAATATTTTTTCGAATACGAAACATTAAGTCAGTGGTAGATTCAAAAATCTATATATATAGATGTATATACATTGCATAGTACACATTTATATTCAAAAATGTATATCTTGTGGTACCTGTGATTTTGAGAATTGGATGAGCCTCTCTGAATTAATTCTCACATTTTTGCATTGAATTATCCTTTTAGAATTTTGTATATATCCAGCATATGTTAGAGTAAGAAATGACAAAGTAGTTGTGTGCTGCATGTTACAACCTCCTGGTTTGAACATTAGCCCACCTGATATGAAAATGACCATGAAAACAATGTTAACAGATACAAGTTATATTGAATCCTCTTTTATTATGAAACCCTTTATGCATAAAAGAGAAAAATAAAATAAAATACCAGGTGAATATTTAAAGCTTTTGATGGGCGATTCAGGCAATACATCACACACGAAGTTGTCAGCATTTGCAAGGAAAGGAGTCGTTTTTACCAGGCTGGGGTTGCTTAAAACATACTGCAAATTAAAGACAATCCAACACAACTATGGATTAGAAAATTTTCATTAATCATATGAGAACTACATAAATTGTAATTGAAACCAGCAATGACATTAATATAGATAGAAGACTAGAGGACCGAAATCACAAAGATGTAAACATAAATGACGAATGTTGCAATAGATATTTCCTAGATGAGAACAATCAATCTTATCATGAATTAAAGAATAAAGAAGTAGCCAGAAGAGAGATACACCTTGGAAACTAGTACGTTTATACCGGCGTGTTTTGCGTCCCAACCGAATTCTAACATGGCATTCCTCAAATATTGGATGTTTTGAGAAATATAGTTCCAATACTGGGAATTTCCAGTGGCTTTGTGTAGCCAAGCCGCAGCCCACACCAACTCATCGTGATACCCATTGTAATCACAGTAAAATGGGCACACTCCACGCCCGATGCTAGAATTGTATGATCCTCTAAACTTGTCTGCGAATTCAAATACCTGCATGCATGGTTCATATATAGCAAATTAAAATTGTTGCATATAAATAAAAACTATATCCCATGGTCTTAATAACAAAATTTCGAATAAATATTAATGGATCTAACCAATTTATCAATTTAAAGATTGGATTGCTTGAATTTATTACTTTCTATATTTCCGGCTCATCTTTATATTTAATTTTGACCTATATGATTTGATGTCATTGTAAGGAATGAACATACTTAAAAATATAGTTATTTTATATGCTTGATTAATTTAGTGTATAAATTATATATTTGAAAAAAATAATTTCGTTTTCAGTATTTGACGGTTTTTTATAAAAATCATTTTTGTTAATCGATTGACTTAACTATTTTTTTCAATTCGATTAATTTCAGTCTATTGATGAAAATTTTTTAATTTTTTTAAGCTCACATGGCCAACGTACCCTACCCAAAAAACCACAGACACCAAACAACTTGTTATACCTTAGTGGCCCTTTGCAGAAGCAAATTAGAGTATCCTCGGTCGGAAGCTTTGAACACCATCGAAGCCGCGGCCAATGACGCTGCAATCTCAGCGGACACCTCGGAACCAGGGGCCTTTTCACTAACCGCGTATACCGTACGAGGAGTCTGCATGTCTTCCGGCCTTTGCCAGCAATTATGATCGGCGTTGGGGTCCCCAACCCCAGCGAAAACGACACCGGGTACACTGGTGCATTTGAGGAAGTACTCGGTGGACCATCGGATGGCCTCCTTTGCATGGCTGAGGTCGGGACCCATCGACGTGCCATATTCAATTACACTCCATGCTAGCATTGTAGTAGTGAATGCCATCGGGAAATTGTACTTTACGTTGTCGCCGGCATCATAGTAGCCTCCGGTTAAGTCCACCTGCATGCATTAATGCATCTTAACAATTCGGACATAAAAAGTTTTTCAAATTAAGATTAGAGTTTCAGAAATTTTAAGACACAATATGGCGAGTTAAAGAATGAAATAGACTCACGCCCTTGTCAAGGCCATCACGAAGAGCCGAATCTTTTCGCCATGTCAAACGCTGATTAGAGGGTAATTTCCCCGACCTTTGGCCCTCAAAAAACAACACGCTTTTGGACAAGGCATCACCATAATCATGCAAAATCGCATTTTCAGCCACAGTCCAACCCATTAACACTATCAAAATTATGGACACTAAAGCTTCTCCCACCATTGCTAATTAATGTATGTTCTAATAAATGTTATTTTCTTCTCCAATTTATCTGACATTTCAATTTATAGGCATACCCTTATATAGCCAAATGAAAATTCGTAGATCTTATCATGTGATTTCTGTGTATTACATTTTTATAGTAAGTAGCATGATTAATTAAGTTACTAGTTTTTTTTTTGTGTTTTAATAATATATATTTTATAGAAAGGAGAATGATTAAGTTACTAGTTTTTTGCATTCGTGTGATTGATATTTCATATTTTATAGATATTTCATATTTTATAGAAAGGATCATAATGGATAGTTTATTTATATATTGAAAATATGATTAGTATTACTGTGGATTCGATTGATATTGAGTTTTTTTTCTTCTATTTGATGCATAATTATCTAGATTTCACAAATTCAATGTTATCAAAATATATCGAGTCAAATGTAGATATTTGAATATTTATAATTATAATTTAGTTTACTATTGCTTAGTGACATATAATTTACAGTAATTTCTACTAGCTGTTGGTAAATAGGAACCATTATCAATTGTGTTTATGAGGGAAAATTACAAATTTCATTCTATAAGTTTGCATATTTTCACTTTTGGTCTTGTAATATCAAAGTTTTGTTTACTCAAATAAATGTGTCTTTATTTTCACTTTTAATTAATATTCGTTGGAGTTTTAATATGACTTCAAATACGTCGTCGATAATGTCTAGCACTACACATTAACAATATTTAATATATGTGGTATGTCATCAATATTCAGCATCACTAAGTTTAAAATCGAAATAGAATATCTTACTGGACAAAATTTNCACATTTAGCTATCACATCTCATCTACTTTTTAAATATTTTAAATTATGAAGATACTTTTTTGTGTTTATATGTAATTTTGAATTTTAATAAAAATTATTTTAAAAAGCATAAATTCAAAATTAACAAAAACATATAATATCTACTCTATCTAAACTATGTATATTACCTCTAGATTTTTATATAAAAAATATTATGTAATTATATAAAAAAAATTAATATAATTCACACATCGCGTTCGAATAATCTTTTTATGTGTTTTGGTATAATAATAATCCAAGATTCAGGCCTCGAGATATAATACTCTTAATATATTTTAATATTTGTATGAATACATAAGATCTATACTTTCTTTGACAGGTAATTACTTATACGGGAAATTGGCCTTCAGTTCTCAGCCGTCGTTTTTTTTTGTGTTCAGTCCCTGGGTACTTTTTTAGTACCACATTTCCACATGAAGTGTACCACATTTCCACATGAAGTGTACCACAATTTGTATGACATAGTACCACAATTTTGTGGGTAGGGAGTGAACCCAAAGAAATGTTTTGATTGAGGATTTTTCACCAACTTCCCCTTACTTATAACGTTTATCGATAGAGATTAATATAGTTCATTACAAGATTAACCATCAAGACGAAAAATTAACAGGCACCCAATAAAATGGTGTAGGGAAAGAACAAAATTATTTTTGCTAAATAATGAGCCACCTCAATGGCCATCTTCTTTACATGGAAAAAAGAGGTAATTGCTAAGTCTGACATCAAAGATTGAATTTCTGAAACATTTTTATCTACTTTAAAAAATCTTTTAAATTCCAAGCATTTTTATTTGGCAAAAACTTGTGTGAGACGGTCTCATGGATCGTATTTTGTGAGACAGATCTTTTATTTGGGTCATCCATGAAAAAATATTATTTTTTATGCTAAGAGTATTATTTTTTATTGTGAATATCGGTAGGGTTAACTCGTCTCACAGATAAAGATTCGTGGGATCTTCTCACAAAAGACCTACAATTTTTATTCATATTTATCTCTATTATGATTTTCTAGATGACTAGCTATCACTTAATGAAAAATCATTAATTTGAAAATTAAAAAAAATTATCATGTTAGAATTATTCCAAAAATATAAATACTGATGCAAATGAACACTAGTATAGATTAGTCTCTGGATTAGGAAATCAGAAAGGTCACAAATCCTGTTTTTAAGGGAGCTCAGTTATATATATAAATAATATAAGGACGCGCTGCATTAAACATGCCGTCTTAGCTCAGCTGGTAGAGCGCGTGGCTTTTAACCACGTGGTCGTGGGTTCGATTCCCACAGACGGCGCCGTTTATTTGTTTTTTGTATCATCATCAAGAATTTAACCGGGTTACCGAACCGGGACTAGGGGAGCCGAGTTGATTGGTCAATTTTCTTTTACTTTGTTGTTAGTGCAGACAATTATTTAAACATCCTAAAATTTTGTTTTTATCACAAAATAACATTGTACAAACAAACTCTCACATTTCACACCCTTAGCTTTTTGGGATATGAAATTTTTCGGTGTGTATTTTCTAGTAAACTTCTTAATAATTGGTGTTTTTAGATATTTATTTGTATTTCTTTTCAGAACTATTTACCAATGAAAAATGAAATCCGTGACAAATTTTTAAAAAAAATAAAAAAAAGAGAAACAAGTTGGTTGACCGTTGTTTTTATTCCACAAAACGGTTGAATGAATGCTTGTATGTATTGATGGAGTTCACGTCTTACCACCTCTTCTTGGTCATTCATTCATTTGTGTTCAATTTAAAGGTGAATGAACTCACGTTCAATACATACATACACACACATATACACACACATATACACACATATATTAAAACCAAAAAAAACTCTACGGAGCTGATCTTGATGTGGGTTTCCACGAATTCACAAGGGTTGAGTTTGGAGTACTTCCAATTATGAAATTCGAAGACTTTTTGATGCAGCCTGGTGAAGATAAACAAACAAAGCACCAACTCCAAGAGGAGGTGGGGTTTTCACTTCTCTCTCTTCTTCTTTTTTTATCGTTTTTCTTGAATTCGTTATGAAGCTCGGAATATCCATGGATGATACGAGATTATATGTACAAAAATAACAGTATTTAATCTCAGCATTTTTTTGTAATCGTGAATAGAAAAAGGTACGAATATGTAAGGTGGTGAAATCTTGAACTATCTATGTTGAAGTTTTCTTTATTAGCTTCTTCGTTTATATGTAGCTATGGATATTAGTATGTGTTATACATGCATAAGTAATCTTATATATATACTTATATATGTGTGTGTTATTGTTCTGGGATAATCAAATTAAAGATCAGTTGTTTTTGTACTTTTAAACGTACAATTCGATTCAATTTCGGAGTTAATTAAGAGCACTAAAAAACTAAAGAGAACCAAAAGTACTTTTTTGGTCATTGAATAACGAACGAGCAAAAACATATCATTCACAAAGCAATTATTTATATCCTTTCCTTTTAAACCGAGATTAAATTATTTTTTGTTTTTTTTAGTCAAAGGTATTTAATACGATGACTTGTCACCAAATACGATTTAATGTGGAGGATAAAACAATTGTAGTTTGAATTCTACAATAATTGGAGTAAAAAGTTATTCTTTTTATCTACATATCTTTCAATTTATTATCCTCGATCTATACATTCTTCATTTTCTCCCCCGACGTCACCTAAATCTACCAATTTTACAAGTCAAATGGTTATGATTCTCTCAACTATGGCAGGTGGAGAAATTGCACCAAGAGTTGGATGGAGAGTTGCAACTGAACAGGGTTTTGCAATGCGCGATGCAAGGAACAATTGCCTGGTGTGAATCATGCTCCAGCCAATCCTCACTACTCCCCTTCCAGGTTCCTTCATTAATTTAATTATATCCATTATTTTGTTTCCGATGAAAGAAGATTTTGTTATAATTAAATCAAGCTATCGTCATTATATCCACTAATTTAATTAAAACAAAAACTTGTGTGAGACGATCTCACGGATCGTATTTTGTGAAACAAATCTCTTATTTGGGTCATCAATGAAAAAGTAGTACTTTTTATGTTAAGAATATTACTTTTTATTGTGAATATCGGTAAGATTGACCCGTCTCACAGATAAAGATTCGTAAAACCGTCTCACAGATAAAGATTTGTGAGCCCGTCTCACAAGAGACCCACTCTTTAATTAAACCCTTGTCTATCATACTTGCCTCTCCATTTTTAAATTTATATTTTCGCCCTTTAGTGCAATAAAAAAAACTGCTAATGAGTTTATCATGCAATATAAAATAAATGGAAAATATATTATTTTATTTTATTCCATTTAAAGAAACCAAGTAATGCTTCCTCCTTTTTTTTTTAACAAAATTAAGTAGGGCGTTATTTGTGTTTCATGTTTGTAGATGATAAATATCTTTCCGAATTTATTTTTTTTTTTAAAGAATTATAACATACGAAAAAGTTCATTTATATTTACTTAAAATATAAAGTTAACATCATCTTGACGTAGAAAATCTAGAAAGCAATATTATCATGTAATTGTGATAGTGAAAAACTTGTGCTTCATGATGAGTAGTAAATAAAGTAACAATTATTGGAAAACAATGACCAAAATATATTTTGTAATATCAATCAATAGGATGCCATGTCTAATGCACTTAACATCGAGTCCATGCAGGTTCAAGTTCTGCTGACAGAACTAGGAGTAGTAGAAGAAGAGATCGTTTGGCTCGAAAGAAAGATTAGTGAACTCAAGTTGGATATCTTCCATGAGAAGGTGCAGATCAAAAAACGGCAAGTACTGAAGTTAAAAGAATTACAGCCGCAACCCGAGCAACGACAATTAAAGAAGTTGCCTTCTAGAAGACCGAACCAGATAGATAACAGGAATTGTGAAACCATAGCAACATCACATAATGATTATAGAAGAAACAGAACTGCAAGAGACAGAAGAGTATCTTTAGGTTCCTCTACGGAACTTCAAAGTTTAACTTTCCGAGGAACGAACGGTGAAAAAATTGATACTTCATCATTTTGTTCAAAACAAGTGTTTATAGACATAATTTTGAAAAAATGTTTGGTATTTTAGCTGTTGCAGCAACAGAGGAGGAATATGGGAATTCAGCACACTCAAAAAGTCGTACAGTGAATAATCGACAAGACACGGAGAGTGAAATTGAAAACCCAAATAAGCTATCAGTAGAACTGGTCAAGTGTTTGATAGGAATATTTCTCAATCTAAATAAAGCAACATTTAGGAGAAAAGGATCAGCTAACCTTCCAAAGAATTCTGTGACCTGTGTAAACTCGAAAGCGCTGGTGTCAAAAGCCACATTCAGCTGCAGCACAAACGTGTTTCCATTCAGCCCCAATGTATCTCATCTTGATCCTTATGAGGTATTGCATGAACCTGATTTCATAATCAGAGATGTTGGACCATATAAGAATTTCATTCAAATCACAAAACGTTCAGTGGATTCAAGTCGACTTTCTGAATGTCTTCCAGCCATGAGAAGACTCAGGTAAGTACCTGTAATCAACAAATCGCTTATCAAAGAGCCTTTCTAAGCGTTTACCTTTGCAGGATTTTGATGCAAAAACTCGGCAAAGTAAACATAACTTACTTAACCCACAAGCAGAAGCTGGCATTCTGGATTAATGTTTATAACGTCTGCGTAATGCATGTAGTACTGCGACACATTTTAAGTCATTTTTTTCTCTATGTCAACGAACCGCAACTTTCTAAATGATTTTTTTACCCTGTTTCAGGCATTTTTGCAACACGGACTTCCTTCAACACAGGAGAAGCTACTAGCACTGATAAATGAGGTAAATCAGCCAAGATTTGGCTTCTTGTTCCACTGGTATTCAGTTATTGAAGACGGCCGATAGAGCAGAAAAGTCTAGGTGGTAGGTTTGAATCTATAGTGACCCATATACACAAACTCAAGTATAAAAAATTGCATTAACATGTCGAATTTAGATGGAATCTTCAAAATTATTTTTGCAAGATCAATATGGTGATGATATGTTCTCATCAGGCTGCAATTAACGTCGGTGGTTTGATACTTCATGCTTTCACTATTGAACATTTCATCCTCCGGCGGCAAGCAGAAACCACCAAACATGTGAGTAAAGTAAAGATAACGAAAACTAAATTTCAGCTCAGTCTTTGAACAATCCAATCAATATCGGAGACAAGATCTCAGTTCATATGACAATCGTATTGTACTTCAGGAGCTAACAGATGAGAAAGCAATGCTTCTAAGGCATGCCTGTGGCCTTGCTTACCCAGAACCTAACATCACATTTGCTCTCTGCCGAGGCAGCTGGTCATCGCCAGCAGTAAGCCCAATATCACAGCATTAAGTTATCGCATTTACCAAGTTTCAGTAACCATAACCATACAACTAACATTTAGGTTTGCAGTTAAGGTTTTATACACCAGACGAAGTCATGAATGAGCTAGAGAAAGCAAAAATAGAGTATTTGGAGGCTTCAGTTGGAATTACAAGCAAGAAAAAGATTTCAGTGCCAAAGCTCTTGCACTGGCAAATGAAAGACTTTGCTGATGACATGGAATCACTTCTAGAATGGATCTACAGCCAACTACCGCAGACAAGCTCATTGAAACGACAGATAATGGAGAGTCTAGATGGAGAAACGCAATCCCCAACACAAAAACTAGCAGAAATTCAACCTTATGTCTCTGAATTCCGCTACTTGCTCCCAGTATAGCAAATTATCACATCATGTATAACTTCTCAGAAGTTTAAATATGAATATACATTATATTATATTATATTATGTATGTTTATGTGTACGTATGTTTGCACGCATATATCTGTAAATTAAGATATAAACATCCAACAAATTAAGACAATGAAATATTCAAAATTCTTTTTAAGTGTCATTTCGTAATGAAAATTTTTGTGGCAAAAAACATTTGGTTTTTTTGAGAGGAGGCAATGAGCTCCAACAAGTTCAATTCTCTGACATAGGCACTACATAAAAATGAAAAATAAAAATGGATTTAAAGAATAGCAAACCGTCAAGGAGTAAAATGATGTTTTTTCCTTCATCCTATTTCTCATAAAAATAAAATGGGTGACAAATGGAAAAACAAAAAAAAACTATATGCCATTGAGGGAGACAAACTCCAGTCGTGATTTGAGATTGCGCTATAACGGTTATCACAAAAGAATTTTCTGCAAAATTTCACACAAAACTGAACTAATGTTGAAGAACACCATCAGCATTACAAAAAGAAAAACAAACTATAGAAAGAAAAAATTTTGAGGACAAACATCCATGGCTTACTACAATAAACTTTCTCCGCAAGAAATCTTCACGAAGTGGGTTCAGCTAAGAAATTTACAATCCTGTTTAGAAGATTTAAACCAAATACAGTTTCTTCACAGTTTATTTTCACTGACACTTCAAGTGGTTCAGAGCAAGTACCTTTGATGGTGAGTGTGATTAAACAGGGAATCAAGTTGCTTAGGATCTCGCCACTAAACCGTAAGCATAAACCAGACAAGTCATCGAGGTTAGTGGCAACTGGCATGTCCACGGTTACAAGAAATAAATTTGCATTGCTAAGCATCTTAAAAGCTATTTTTTCACATACGGTAAGAACTTTGTCTTTCATAAATGAGGGATCATCTTTGTCATTCAGCTGGCCAATGTGATCGGCGAAGTTACACCTGTAGCATACAGAATAAAAAGAGAAATGGGAGATTACTGCACAATTGTAAGATTGATTCAACAATTCTAAGTTCCATCATGTAAAAGTTACTCCCTGTACAACCTAGTTCCCAATATCTAAGGCTGCAAGTGAGAAAACTCTTGGAGAGACAGCACCAAAGGAAAAAAATAATGCAAAATAGTTATGTTACATAAATTTACTACGCTATTCTTGTAAAATGGATTTAAGGTGCTTATTTACGTAAATCTAGGAGAAGAATTTCCCTTTCAGATTCTGAAAGCCAACTTCCAGTCATAACAGACAGGAGATGAAATCAGAAGGAACTTTCTCAATTTTGAAGAACACAACTTCAGGAAGGGAGGTCCTCAGCACTAAATTCAGGTAATAAAAATAGACAAAACACTTTCACTTCTTTACTGGTAAATGGTAAACCTGTAACTCATTGACAAGCTTGACTAACTATTACCTCACAAGAAACTTATCAATTTCTTGGATACACTGGCCACTAAAACCTTAAAGACAACAAGAAATAAGTGAACCAAAAACTATTACTTGAACCTAAAGACAACACAAAATAAGCCAACTAAAAACCGACTTTTTGATAATATCAAGATGTGTCATCTACAATCTTAAAACAAATCTTTGATTATTATTTTATTGCTAAAAACAAATTTTTTCATGACACTAAAACTGTCGTCATTTACAATGTTCAGAAAAATCTCCAGGAATGGTTTAATTGTAAGGATGTTATCCCACATTAGAGTTTTGCAACACAATATCTTCTTCTCTCAAAGCCTTACTGGCGCAGCAATCTATCTCCATCATATACCAGAGCATAAAAAACAGCCCATTGTGTTAAAACCATAGACTCATAGTAATAGCCACAAGCTGAACAAAGGCCAATGCTGACATTTTGGAAATTAACATCGGTATGCCAGCAGACATCCAACAACAACAAAATACATCAAATAATTAACTAATAGAGCATGTTTGACATTGTTCATCAATACAACTACATAGGCTTTCATACATGATGCAGGTGGAAATAGGATAATAACTTTGTTGCCTTTTGGCATAAAGTTAGGCCCCCAAGACCAACCAAAGATGATGCCTAAATCTTCTATACGGAGGCAGTCCATAACTCCTTGAAGGATCTCAAGCACTTTAGGAACATCTTTTGTTTAACAGGTTCTTTTTTGTACGGCGATATCAAAATGTTCGAGCTTTTCAATTTCTAATTGAATGAAAGCATCGATAAATGTTTTGGTCAACAGATTTTGCTTGCTTCTCACTAAAATAAGCAACATACAGCTAAAAACTATAAGCAACTTCTATTAAGATTTTCCAGCAATCATTTAGATTACAGTATCCCAACTGAAGCATCTGAAATACATTAATCATAATTTTGATGAACCAAACACTATATCTTAGATTATAAGACACCAAAAAAGACCAAAAATAGTTATTTTAATATTCTCCCCTTGAGATAACATTACACATTGTTGAACAAAATATCTCATCTTAACCAACATATCTCATCTTATCTTTTATTAGTTCATAGGATCTTTGATTATGTTATCTTTGTATTTTATATTTTAAATTCCTAGGATTGGTTTATCTTATCGCTTTGTTTCTTTATTTAAACATTGTAACCTAATCACTTTGAGAATAAGAATTACGGTGCATGTTTCCACCGATCCCTCCATCTCTCTCTGTTCGATTTCATGGTATCAGAGCCATCGGATTATAGATGACCAAACACGGCATGGCAACTCCAAAAATATCCCTGCCACCAGAATCCAATCCCTCGGCAATTGATTTTCCGTCGGTACCAATCACTTGTCATCGATTGAATGGCAAGAACTATTTACAGTGGTCTCAATCTGTCAGACTCTTTATCTGTGGCCGTGGGAAAGATGGTTTCCTGTCCGGTGAAGCACTATGTCCAGCCTCTGAGGATCCGAAATCTCGGACGTGGAATTCAGAGAATTGCATGGTTATGTCATGGTTAATAAATTCCATGACAACCGAGATAGGAGAGAATTTCCTCCTCTATAGCAGTGCCAAGGAAATTTGGGACGCTGCAAGAGATACATACTCCAGCAAAGATAATACCTCCGAATTATTTGCTATTGAATGCCGGTTGCAAGATCTCCGCCAAGGCGAGTCTTCGGTCACTGATTTCTTCAACACTCTTACTCGTCTATGGCAGCAATTAGATCTCTTCGAAGTACATGAGTGGGAGTGTCCAGCAGATGGTGACCGATTTCGTGGTGTTGTTGAGCAGCGGCGGATATTCAGATTTCTGTCTGGCCTCAACCCATCACTCGACGACGTACGGGGGAGAATTCTGGGCACTAAACCTTTACCAAGCCTTCGAGGTGTTTTTTCTGTTGTTCGGCATGAAGAGAGCCGTCGGAAGATTATGTTGACAACGGCAGATTTTCCTTCCTCTGTGGACGCATCTGCCCTGGCTGCCCAACATCGCTTCCCTCCACCAAGCGATGACTCTACTGGTGGTATGCGCATGATTCCAAATTCACCCGGCAATGGCCAGTCCAAGCAAAGTCGTCCATGGTGTCCAAAATGCCGAAAATCTACACATACACTGGATACATGCTGGAAAATTCATGGGAAGCCTGCCGATTGGAAACCAGCAAGAGAACGACGTGCGAACACAGCTGCTGTTGATCCTCCAACTTCAGAGCAACAACCCTTCACGAAGGAGCAACTTGATGCTCTCCAGAAGTTGTTTGGACAGCCTTCTAACACACCCATTCCGTCTCTCAGCAGCACTGGTAATATGGCCCATTCAGGTATTGCCTCATTTACATCTTCACAGCATGATATGTCATCCTGTTGGATAATTGACTCGGGCGCATCTGACCATATGACTGGGTGCCTCAACTACTTTCATAATTTCCAGCAGTGCAACGCCCCTAACACAGTACGAATAGCCAATGGTTCTCTATCCACCGTGACTGGTTGTGGCTCCATTCAATTAACTAAGGATATATGTCTTCATTCAGTTTTGTTTGTACCCGATCTTGCTTGTAATTTACTGTCTGTTAGTAAATTGAATCATGAGCTTGGCTGTCTGACTAAGTTTTTGGGTAATTCTTGTGTGTTCCAGGATGTGGCATCGGGGAAGACGATTGGCAGTGCTGAACTTTCTGGGGGATTGTACATTCTCAAGACTGATGCGGCCTCGGACCAACCATCTGCCTCACAATCAGTACCTCACTCTGTTTCTGTTTCTGCTTTAAGTTCTAATAAGATCAAGGATATTGTTTTATGGCACTACCGTTTAGGTCATCCAAATCCATTGTATCTTCAGAAATTGTTTCCGGATTTATTTCGTAATAAAATGTCGATTCCATTTAATTGTGATATATGTCAGTTTTCAAAACACACTCGCACAACTTTTAGACCCAATTGTTATAAACCATCTTCGCCATTCTCTCTTATCCATAGTGATATTTGGGGGCCATCCAACAACCCCAACCTTAACGGGACTCGTTGGTTTATCTTATTTATTGATGATCACACACGACTATCGTGGGTCTTCCTCATGAAAAATAAATCCGAAAGTACTCAGATCTTTAAACATTTCCATTCAATGATCAAAACCCAATTTTCGTCTCATATTCGTGTGCTACGCACTGATAGGGCCCGTGATTATTTCAACTCTGTGCTGGGGAGTTATCTGCAATCACATGGGATTATTCACCAAAGCTCGTGTGTGTATACCCCTCAACAAAACGGAGTCTCTGAGCGGAAAAATCGCCATCTTCTTGAGGTTGCTCGTGCATTACTCTTTACCTCAAATGTTCCTAATTACCATTGGGGTGATGCGATATTAACTGCCACTTATCTCATAAATAGAATGCCCTCAAGGATACTGCAATTTAAAACTCCCATCCAGACCCTCCTAGAAACTTATCCTTCTCCTCATTTAATCCATGATATTCCTCTTACAGTGTTTGGTTGTTCGTCCTTTGTCCACATACACTCACATCACCGTAATAAACTTGAACCTCGTGCTAGCAAATGCATCTTTCTTGGCTATTCTCCACGCCAGAAAGGGTACAAATGCTATTCACCCGCGACGAAACAATACTACACTTCTATGGATGTCACGTTCTTTGAATCTCAGCCATTCTACCCCGGCTGTTCCTTTCAGGGGGAGTCAACCATCAATGAACAAAGCAGTTGGGAACCCACATTCCCATCCATCCCTCATATAGAGCATCTCACATCTATTACTACACCAATAGACTCACCTCCGGATCAACCAATAGACTCACCTCCGGATCATAGAAAACTTAACCTCCATGAGCCAATTCACACATATTCTCGTAAAAAGCATCATCAAGAGACTATACAAATGCCCGCACAAATTCAGGCTGCTGATGACATCTCCCCAATGATAAATCCAGGTACACACTCACAAGAATTAACCCTTACTGATACTCATGTGATGAACAACAGTGAGCTTGTTGATAATTTTGATGAAAGGCCTATTGCACTACGAAAAGGAACTCGATCATGCACACAACATCCTATAGGCAACTTCGTCTCATTTAAGCGTTTTTCACCTGCATATTGTGCCTTTCTTTCCAATCTAGATCAGGTTCAGATTCCCTCCACTATAGAAGATGCCTTAAATGATCCAAAATGGAAAATTGCTGTCTTTGATGAAATAAAGGCATTAGAAAAGAACAACACATGGGACATCACTGATCTTCCATCAGGAAAAAAACCGGTTGGGTGCAAGTGGATTTTCACAGTCAAACATAAATCTGATGGGAGTATAGAACGATTAAAAGCTCGACTTGTAGCCAAGGGATATACTCAGTCATACGGCATCGACTACCAAGAAACATTTGCTCCTGTTGCTAGACTTAACACTGTCCGAGTCCTCCTATCACTCGCTGTTAACCTTGACTGGCCATTGTACCAACTTGATGTCAAAAATGCATTTCTTAATGGTGATCTTGAGGAAGAAGTCTTCATGAAAATACCTCCTGGCTTTGATTCTCACATACCAGTTAACAAGGTGTGCAGGTTGCGGAAGTCCCTGTATGGACTCAAACAATCTCCTAGAGCTTGGTTTTATCGATTCATGAAAGTGTTAAAAAACGATGGCTACTCTCAATGTCAGACCGATCACACCTTATTTGTGAAACACTCTGGGGAAGGTAAAAGTTCAATTCTTATTGTTTATGTGGATGACATTGTACTAACAGGGAATCATAAAGAAGAAATCAATCGTGTGAAACTCCTCCTCAGTAGGGAATTTGAGATGAAAGACCTCGGACATCTCAAATACTTTCTAGGGATGGAAGTAGCCAGATCTTCTGATGGAATATTTATTTCTCAAAGCAAATATGTTACTGATCTTCTGAAAGAATCAGGAATGTTAGGGTGTAAGCCTACAGACACTCTGATGGATCCAAATGTCAAACTTGGTGACAAAGGGGACGATCTCTTAATAGACAAAGGAAGATATCAAAGACTAGTGGGAAAATTAATATATCTGGCACATACACGACCAAATATTGGATTTGTGGTTAGTGTTATCAGTCAATTCATGAACAAACCAACCGAGGAACATATGGCTGCTGCATATCGAGTATTGAGGTACCTCAAAGGGTCCGCTGGTAAAGGAATCCTATTTAGCAAGACTACCGACCGAAGAACTAGGGTATACAGCGATGCTGATTGGGCTGGATCCACTACAGACCGACGTTCGACGTCAGGATATTGTACATTTGTATGGGGAAACCTTGTAACGTGGAGAAGTAAGAAACAACCTGTCGTTGCCCGCAGTAGTGCTGAAGCTGAATTTCGGGCATTGGCCCATGGGATATGTGAGGGGATGTGGCTCAGAAGATTGTTAACAGAGTTAAAAGTGGAAGAAAATTCCCCAGTTGAAGTGTTATGTGACAATCAAGCAGCCATCAGCATATCCAAGAATCCGGTACACCATGATAGGACGAAACATGTTGAGGTAGACCGTCACTTCATTAGCGAAAAAATTGAAGATGGGATTATTACTGTCACCTACGTTCCTTCTCAACTTCAACTAGCTGACATACTGACAAAGGCTATGTTCCGTCCCACATTTGCTGAATTATCTTCCAAGCTGGGAATGATAAATCTATATGACCCACCTTGAGGGGGAGTGTTGAACAAAATATCTCATCTTAACCAACATATCTCATCTTATCTTTTATTAGTTCATAGGATCTTTGATTATGTTATCTTTGTATTTTATATTTTAAATTCCTAGGATTGGTTTATCTTATCGCTTTGTTTCTTTATTTAAACATTGTAACCTAATCACTTTGAGAATAAGAATTACGGTGCATGTTTCCACCGATCCCTCCATCTCTCTCTGTTCGATTTCACACATATCTGATGAGTGACAATCAAAACTCATAAAAACTATATTTGATGGCAAAAATGCACTCAGAGCTTATATATCTATGATGGCAACATTCCAGGCGCAAAGACTTGACTCCAAATGAGGGTAATTGTTACCTCATCCTCGTAAACATAATCACATGACAAACCTAGAAGATATATCGATATCAGCTTCTTTTAGCAATTTGAGCAAATAATCTCAAGTCCAATGACACCAGTTTTCTAGATTCAACTTGAAAGCATGTGTAATCCAATCTCCGCATGTTAGATTTTAGCATACACCAGACACCATGCCTTTCCTTCAACATGAGGCACTAAGATCCAATATTTTTTATTAAGAAATTATAGGATGGTTAATAGGTTTCAAAATCTCCCATAGTCATCCGGTTGGTTTTTGATCCCAGCAATAGCACACTCATTGAGACTTGATGTAGTGGAACAGACAACCTAAATTATTACCATCATATGCTGTTGACAATGTGATTCATATTCACATTATCAGCTGAATTAAGACATGTACAAAATATCAATAAATTAAAGAAAATAGTCCACAATGATTTGCTGTAGGTTTCAGTTTCTCAAGAGGCGGAGAATATTATGAATCCCATGATTTATCAAGCACTTGGGCTATGGTTACTAGCCTTGAGAAGACCCCCACTTAAAAGGCTTGTATTTTGGGCTAGACTCTCATGTTGGGTTCATGACCTACATGAGCCCTCATTACTTCAATGAGGGCAATGGTTCACCATAGGTTTCAGTTTCTAAAGAGGTGGAGAATATTATGATTCCCACGATTTACCAAGCACCTGAGCTATTGTTACTATCCTTGAGAAGATCCCCACTTAAAAGGCTAGAATATTGGGCTAGACCCTCATGTTTGGTCCATGACCTACATGAACCCTCATTACTTTAATGTGTTTGCAGATTGTTTGATAACTGTAAAGGGGCCATACATCATGGGCTAAAATCTACCATAGAGATAGATCTAACCCTGAAGCATATCAGTCTTGGAAATCCAATTCCTGTAGTTACAGAGAATTGTTTTTGCTCTTCTCAAAATTGTTGTGCCTATTCGCATGGGCTTGACTCATCTGTGTTCTCATTTTTTTAGCATGTATTGTCACACAAGTGGTCTAATTTCGAACAATGGAACTTATATTATTTTCCAGAGCTAAGACCAATCACCCTCTATGTTCTTGTGCTTCAGTTAGATTTACAAGTCGGGGTCTAGCATAACTCCAAGTTGTAGCTAAGTGGTTTTCCAAAAAAGGAAAAACTCAAAGTAAAAAAAAATGCACAAGAGAGGTGATGCAGGTTACTCTCTTGTAACGTTATTTTCGTGCTCTAGTTATCCGTATAGATATGTAATATAAAATCTACAACCGCCCTCCCCTCTCTAAATAGGAATTCTATAATGAAATCTTGAGGAGCGGAAAAAAACGAACAGGAAAGAAAGACCAAGAATTCCATAAAGATAATTAAATGTTCAAGGAACCAACCCTTTAATGTATTCGAACATCCCACGAAGTTGTGATTCCTTGATTAAAAAAGCTTCAATGTCCATTGGAAGAGGTTTAATGAAGTTACCAATATTTGGTCGTAACTTCACCAGGTGCTTTTCACCATTGCACAATAAAACCAACTTCACAGGCACCAGGTGATGTCTGAAGCAAACCTGGAGGGCTCTGTTTGTTGTCTGACTGGGTTCAAGAGTAACTATTTCTTCCATAGGGAGCAGAGTTGGTACTTCAACACGAGACCCTAAGGATCTGTAGATTAAGATTAACAACTAAATAATTGCAGTAGAGACCAATACAACATGAGAAGTGAAAATAGGCAAAGATGTGATACTTAATGCAAAAATTAAAGGTAAATGACATTAATCTAAACCAATTAGAAACATGTGTTTAAGAGCAAAGTCCTGCAAATGCAGACATAGAATCAAATTATGTCGGCATTTAGAGTATGCATCTCCAGTTAAATGAAAGAGAGAAGATAGCAAGAAATTATAAAAAAAGATCTGGTGATATTGAGACATGACCATAGAAGGATAGATCAGGATAACAGCGGAAAGGGACAGTGGAAACTCCTACGAATTATGGATTGTGATAATCAAGAACAGGAAAGATCCACGGGTGGGTACTTGAACATCGATTTGTGCTTTCTCAATAAAATACAGGGGGTTTGTGGATCGGGCTCTTTACAGAATTTTTTCACGGGAATTCATCTTTGCTTCCCATGACTGGGAAATATGTTCACATCAAACACAAACAGCTTAACAGCAGACCACAAAACAATCAAATAAGGTAAAATGCTAGTTAAAATTAAAGGACTGGTTCAAACCACCTTTCACTTTCAGACATTGAGGGGTCTGAAGAATCTAGACTTTTATCAGATTCCTCTTCAGAAAGTAATATATTTGACATAGGTTCTGTTGAATAGTTCCTGAAGGAGACCTGCAAACATACAAGTTGTGGAGATGTACTTGACACCTCAGATGAAAATACGTAATCCACACTTAACCCACTTCCATTAGCAGGATCTAGAAGTGTGTATGTCTTGGGTTTGATCAGGTGACCGATATCCTTGATTGAGATTCTAGCAAATGATCTCTGAACCAGACTTAGATTAGGCTTCTCGTTCTGGCTCAAACTAGGCTTTTCATTCAACCATGATTCAAGATCCCTTTTGGACATTAATTCACCAAAGTCACTCAAGCCAGATGCATGAATCTTTTCCGAGCCCTCAATCTGATCTCTACTAGTTATAGCACCATCAGAAATATGAATTAGCGGGTCAGTTTCTTCGTTACCATTGCCAACAGATGCATTATCATAGTTACCATCACCATCGCTTGAATAAGGGACAGAAACTTGAGAACTGTAATCAGATGTGTTTTCTTCATCTAGAGACCCTAATTCAGTATCAGAATTATCGATATCATTGGGTTCAATACCAGCAGTACCCATTCCTGTGGTGTTTGTTCCTTGCACCTCATTATCCATTAAACTACATGGCTTGGGGAGAGGTTCATATCCTGGAGCTGCATGCAGGACAATCTGTGAAAGAGACCCAGGAAGATAAAATCGATAGTTTAATGGTTCTGGATAAAGCAGTTTTGTTTGTCTCCCAAACACGCATTCAGCGATAAATTGAAACCTCTGCTCCTTTACTTCTTCCATATTAGGAAATCCCATACTGGATGATAGAAATCTCTTCACAACACGAGCACGATCTCGAACATCATAATTCAAGTCAAATTTGGATAGCTCCAGTATATATTCTACAGTGCTTCTTAGAGCAGTTATATCTTCTCCTTTGGCATGTAATATGACCTAGGAAAAAGTGACAGAACAGTTATTAATGAATCATGAAAATTCAGTGATATGCACCACAATTCGTCAATTTTAGAACCTGAGCAATCATAATCCACTGTTTCCAACAAAGTATAAAGATGAATATAAGAAAATAACAGATACAAGCATTTCAATATTTTGTTAGGTGAAGAAAATCATTTCTGAAGTTTACCTTGCCTGATTTAAGTAATATGGTGCTTATCCAAGAAAAATTGCTGAGCCTTTCAAATTATGTCAACTATGGTTATCTTTCATTAAACCAAAGAGCAACTAAGAATATATTTCTTCAACAAATGAAGGAGCTTCACTTATATCTCACTCGTACACAGGTTACTTGCAACAAGATCAAGAAAAAATAAAAGAACTACTATTGTTAACTACCTTAATGCAAGAATTAATAATCTGGAGCTTTGATTCAACCTCTTCCAACTTAAAACGCCAAGCAAGATACTTGTAAACTGTTGGCACCATCTTTGAAATATGGCTGCCAATGTTGTTGTACTCACCCAACATCCATATAACCATTGCACGTGCAGCTGGTGCCCATATTGAATCCAAGCTTCGCACCAAATTGACAACCACCTTCAAAACAATGGTGAGTTTTATGATTCCATAACTAGGGATTTACTTAGGAGTGCAGGTAATAAAGATCATGTTCTTTCAAAGGAATACGAGAATACAAGGTAGATACGGAATGACCATGAAGTAGGGCGCAAATAATGTTGTTGTAGGATTAACCGAACAAATTTGAAATATATTTGATTCAATATAAAACTTTTCAGATAAAGTGAAGAGAGAATCCACATAAGAAAAGTTACCTGCATTAGTCACTCACCACACACCCATGGACAAAAACCTCGAGGCATAAAACTATTACAGGGTTTTTAAATTTTATCATGAACTGGTTCTTATTCAATTAATATATA
>NC_133313.1:485010-532810 GCF_012295235.1 Primulina huaijiensis
CGAGTTCGAGCTCGAGTAGCGCACACTCAATGTCGAATTCGAGTTTTAATTGTTTCTACTTAATTAGCTCGCGAACTACTCGAGTAGCTATATATTATTATTTTGTAATATTTTTAAAATTTAAGGGTATTTTTGTCCGTATAAATACAAAATTTAAATCCTAAAATTATGCTACAAACACTATTGAGCTTTTCGAGCTCAAGTAACTCGATATTTTTACTAGTCGAGCTTGATCTTGAAAAATGAATATTCGATAGAGTTCGAGTCGAGCTTGAGCTTACAAAATTTAAATCGAGTTGAGTCGAGCGTTTGCAGCCCCAGGCCACAGTGGTAGACATGAAAAATTGTCTACCAAACTACCACGGTACCACCATGGCTTCTTAAACACATTTTCATATTTTTTTTAAAATGAATGTTTCTTTATTTTGAAATAATTTTTTGAAGAGGTCACATCTAGGAAACAAGTGGACACATTAAAAAATTTACTTAAAAGGAATTTTAAAATCGGATGGCAGATAAAATTTCAATTTTAAATTCCAACATATCTAAGTCACATTTCAAACTGAATATCAAATCATTTGAATTGAAAATAATCAGTGGTAAAGCTGAAATTGGAAACTTTTTAAATTGTAAGAGAGCCAAAAAAAATTACACCAAATCAGCAATTGATGTTAAACACCGTTTAAACTATACACTCTTGTATGTTGCGTATGACATTTATCAGAGAAGAGCTTCTTTATTTGATGATAATACGATTATTCATTTATCCAACTCCCACGCTAACCAAATTTACAGTATTGAGTATCGTATTACATTGTGCAATAAAATGGCAGGCTGGAGGCTCCATGGGTCCTTGGCCAAATAGATCAGTTGATATGAAAGAGGGATTGTTTAAATTAGGAAAACTAGATAAAAGAAATTATGAGCATTCTCTGAAATGTATCACAGGTACTCCCCTAAGAGCAGATTTAGTTGACACAGCAGCTGGGCTCTTTCCTAACTAGTAATGGCACGAACACTTTTCAAATCCTGGATTCAGGTGAGATATGTAAACACTGTGGATATTTTCAGCTTTTAAAGCTCTATGAAGCAATTCTAAGACAGACCACAAGTTATCTCGACAGTCATCTTGATCATTGGATGAGAATAAAGTGGATGATTCCAATGCACCAACATGCTATGCATCCTTTACGTATTTAATTAGAAGGCTTGTGCATCATACAACATATATAAACAGGGGTTTATGCTCCAAAGCTCTGGCCCAAGACCAAGTTCAAGAAAGCTACATGGCAAAATCAACATAATTGAAGTTATTGTATGAAGCTGATGTAAGAGTTGTTTTGGTGTCTGAGAAATAAATAGATTGAATTTTCTATGGAGAAGATTCCAAAATCAAAGAACTGGAGAGAAGGATAAGCAAATCTGAGAAGTATTCATAATACTGTTCCTCATATCCTTCTTTAAAGCCAAAATCTTTCCTTTTTTGATGAATTAAATTTACTCAAAAAGTTCCCTGTGAAACAAAGCTCAGAATCCAATTATTTTACCACTGAAGCAGACAAACAGAATTTAAATCCTAACAAGATAAAAACAAGAAAATACAGGTATGAAAAGACCAAAACAGCAAAACAATCAACAAGCTTACCTTCTCATGAGTGGGAGGATCTTGTTTTATGATTAATCTGATAGACTTGATAGCTTGAACTAATACAACATCGTCTTCACCAAACGATGCATCCTCCCTATGTGAAGATTCTGAAATTATGAATATCAAGTCAAAAATTTTCTAACAGAGAGAAAAGAAGAGAGAACCAACAGAAAGTAAATAGCTGTATTAATTCTATAGCAAAAGAACAGCAGTTACCAGATAATGCCAGAGTCAACAGGCCTTCCAAACATGTGGTTGCAACATCCGGGAGTTTTAGTGTACATACACCAATTGCAGCCACAGCATCAGCAGCAAACCTCCTGTTTGGGTCTCTAACATATTCCTGACATTTAACGAAATGATATGCAACATTTACACAAAACATACTTTTTAATAATAAATCAGGTGAATGGTTTGTGGATTCAAAAATCTATTAACCTATATCATAAATGTGTACTTTATTTGCGTAAAGTATATAATCATCCAACTTTCACCAGGAAGACGCTGCCCTATGCATGAATCATCACTACATGTTTACAAATTAACTAGTGTTTTCTTACCGGCAGTTCTACAAGCTGGATAAGTTTTTTTTTTTTTGAAAATTTAAAGCCAGCCCATAAAGCAGTCAAGATGGTGGTCCAGGCGGTTCAAAATACCTGGTGGTCCTGTCTGAACTTTGAAACACTCAGCAGTTGCACAGCTGAGAAGCGCCTTTATTTGGTGCCCAGGCAATGAAATCGTCTATGTTTAGAGATAGGTACACAAACTAAAAAAGAAATTACCTGAAACTCGAGAAATATAGTGGAAATTGATGAATCTGTGGCTATAGAAGAGAGTATTTCAAGCTTCAGAGTTTTTATTTGATATGAATCTGAGGAGCTGATGAAAAAATCTTCAAAATGTGGAGCAAATAAAGATGGCATTGCTTTGGCAAAGACCTGAATGTTGCACAAGACCTGCATAGAAAAATGAAAACATCAAACAAGGAAAGATTCTCCTGTTGGAACATTTGAAACAGATGAAACACATACCAACAATAATCTGAAATAAAGGTCAGGCCACAACTTTAAAATGACGCATTTTCGAGCTACTATAAACAATTGTTACAGGCTTACAGCCAAATACTTAAATGGATGGAGAAACTATTTCAAGAAAGAGTGCCAGGGTATTGAACCACCAACATATAATAAAAAAAGGAGATTATCAAGAATGCTATAATAGTCAACTTAGCACACAAAGGATGAAGCATTACTGGCAGGCCAGAGGATATTTATTTGTAAAGCGGTATTTCCCTTCTCTACGAAGGAACAGTTTATTTATCTATTATCGATATTCAAACTGGACCATTTAAAAGTAGATTCTACACTGTAGTTAGCATTGATCTGGAAAAGGTAACTATCAAAAACTTGAATATCAAACCCAGCATGAAACACAAGTTCAAAACCATAGAGAATATTATATATCAGCCTAAATGTAACACCCTCGAGTCAAATGTTAGATTTATTACTCTAGAATAGACCATACCACTGTTTTGGCGTATTCACAAGGTTTTTCCATACGACAAAGGGTTGCTGCTCAGCAAAGGTGTATAAACATGTATTATATGACAGTCAAACTAACAGTCACCTTCTGAAGTCTTATGAAATTAAGTTTCTAACATAATCACTGCAAAATAACCAAAACTGTAGATGGGGGGGCGCAAATCAACGAATGAAGTACCATTAGAGCAAGAGTACATGATAAAGGGCCAATACCACATATTTTGAGGAGATAGATGACCTAAGCAGAAATAGCAAGGGTTTAACAATCTTTGGAATGTCCTCTTTTGGTGCCATAATCCAGTGAACCCCGGCTGAAGCCAGAACTACAGCGCTATTATAACTCCATAATAAAGGTGATGTACACTGCAAGAAGATCTTCAAATCATCATTGCTTTGGGCAGATGTAAAACGTCCCTCGTCTAAGTCCATAGAATCTTGATTTATATCTCTCAACTTGGATAAATACTTATCGGGTCCTTCAAGGTAACTCCTGGAGAGTATATCTGCCATTTCTACAGTAGTGTCACAACCAAATTTTCGTATTGCAAGATGAGGTTCCATTTCTTCCGTATCTATATTATGATTCACAGGTCCATTAGAAGACAACATTATGGATTCATGAACAAGCCCGTGTTTCGCTATTACATATCTGAGAAGAATCCCAATCAACACAACCTGGCCCCATTCTTCCACATCAGGAAGAGTTTCACACAGTCTTCTGTAATTTACTTCAATCAGAGTTAAATTATTGGGGCATATAGAAGCAAAAGCAGCGGCAGCAGCTCCAACTACACCAGGACAGTTGTCCTTCAGCAACAATCCGACAATCTGCATAATGTTGTGAATCAATTGGTGGCACACACATGCAAAAGATAATTTTAAAAAAGAAGGGCAACAGACAGAAGCAAGAATTAGGAAAATATATGCTGCTTTATCAAAGCCATCTATATAGTTGTGAATCAATTGGGGGCACACAAATGCAAAATATCATTTTAAAAAAGAAGGGTAAATAGACAAAAGCAAGAATTAGGAAAATGTATCCAGCTTTGTCATAGCCATCTTCTAGATAGCAGTGCTCAGACGTGACACATAAAATGCCTTCACATCGTGTGAATACCAGTTTTCTCAGATAATAATGGATATATCTAGTACAAAAAATAAGCCTCAATTGGAAAACTCTTGAGCTCCATAAACATGAACTCTGAACAAGAACAAGTTTAAGAAATTTTAGATTGGACATCCTTCTCTTAGCTATTTACCAATATTTTGGATAGTTTAAACTTTTACCCTAGCGTATGGTGGTCATGACAGATTTTCACATTTATCCTAGGGTAGTAGGGCATTGGTGGTCATACCCTCCAATCCATTCATCTCGACTCCCCTCATTTGCAGACAACAAGACCGGAGGTCGGAGGAAATTGCCAATAATGTTCAAAAAACCCACCGTCATTGTTCCTTTCATTCATTATCCTTCTATGTAACTTAACCCACAGTTTTAATGTTTGCATACTTCTGCATGTAAAATTCAATTATTTGTTTATAAATTGCCTCCATTCTTCAATAAGTTATATAGCACAACTTTATGAAGAACTGCGTCAATAGAAAGTAGAATAAATAATCCACATATTGGAAATTCTTCTCTTGAAAAAAACGAAGGAAACAGAGATTCTATAAGGGGAGACTATACGGATAAGCAGAATCTTATGTCAGCCTGCAATGAGAGAGATTACTATCTAGTGTCAGTTCCCCAAGAATTTCAAAACTTTCTACCATAGAAGAACAAAATTTATCGGTTAGGTACGAGTCAAATCAATGAAATCCTTTCAGCCTCGCTTTTGAAATGCAATCGATAACTTTTGAAGGATTTTCTCACCTTTTGACAGCAAGATGATATAAGACATGCATTCCTATATTACACCATTTGAAGGCTTTTCTCAACATTTATCATGTCTTATACATCTTTTGGCTTCAAAGTCAAAAAGGTGCCACACTCATAGTCTACACCTTCCATTCACGGAAATTCGAACATCAGAGTTGGACTTTATGATATCTGGAAACTTCACCAAGATAAAATTTGAATTTCTCACTTTAAGAGATTTAAAGGTCCTACTTTCAGTGACAGTAGCTAATGGCTATAACCCACCTTCTCTAGGAAAGATGCTAGAAATTGAAGCCAGATTCATTGAATAACCCTCACTCCACGACTCACAGATTCAGTATCAATCTATGATGACATTCCAGATAGGTTTTTCAAGTCTATTTCTAACAAATATTCAACATTTGATCAACTTTGTTTTCTTTAATTTTTTTATGTTTTCGGTTATTTTCTTTTCTTTTTTTTGGAGTGGCAACATTGAACAACGCATTTGTTGTGATTGACACATTCTTTCCTTCTGGTGTTACATGCTAGCATTGTAGCTCATATTTCATCTTGCATCTTTCCTATGATGTGCTTTGGTATGTTCACTTACTCTCTCATCTTTCATGCAATGAAAGACAACCATATCAATTCGGTGTCTTCTCATTGTTTAAGTCGCTAAATTCTGATAGGGGAATTCAGTTGGGATAAAATCACGGCCCACTTCTTCATATGATCTTTAATCTATAAGCAAACACAATGGGCTGATCGGTAGAGACTTTGAACCATCGTTCAGTTTGTCAATTGAGTTAAATGGCTGGTTGAGTTCATCCATTAAGTGTTTAACTTGTTCCAAAAACATGCTTTTTGTATAGCTTAGACCTTTAGTTGGCAACCATCGGGTATACTCAAAGATTCAATTTCCAGAGCATATTTAATAAAAGGAGTGTTTTTGCATCAACAAAATACTGGAGAAAGACAAATATGCCAAAAAAATTAAAACTTACAACGCAAATTTCAGTCTTTCCCCACTTGTACAAATATTTTTTTTCCCCAAAAAAAATTTGTGAGAGTGAAAAAGAAATGTAAGTTACTAACTGACCTCTTCAATTGAAGTTGTGTGTTCCTCCAAGCGCAAATCATGCAATTTAGGAAGTGCAGTAGCAGCACATTTTCTAACATAAACAGATGGATCTCGAGCACATTTCCCCACTGCAGCAATAACAATTGGCGCAATCACATGTAAACGGATCCCTGCCATGGTGCGGAGAGCCCACGCTCTCACCAATGGATTTGGATGCCCTATATCCTTCTGAAAATAATTTATTGACAGCAATGTTTCATTCGGCCGCCTACCACGCAAAAGTCATATCATTCTTGTCATACATTTCAATAGGTACATTTTCACAAAAATAACTAGAAAACGAAAAGACAAACTCAATCACAAAAAAATACTGTTTCCGCGTCATACTTCTCAGCATAATGCAGCAAATACAAGTACACCAGCTTCTTAACTTCCAGTGACTGTGACGCAACATTTTTAACCACCTGTAACTCACACAGCAAAAAAAACAGTCCATAAGAATAAAATCGAATCCACTGACAAAACAGACTATGCAATTCAGCTCAATCAAAAATCCAAAGCAGCTCAATTCGAGGAACAAACTGGAGAGGACCTGAGGAAAATATGAAGACACATCCATTCCCTGGGCAATGAGAGCGAGCAGCCGCTTGAGTGCTTCACACTTCTCGGAGTCGAATTTGCTGTCGAGGAGAGGCGCGATGCTGACGTCGTCGGGATCGTCGTACAGATGCGCGTCGCTTCCGATTCGGAAAACCATCGCCGACGCCTTGCTCAGTGACTCCGCCGCCACCCCAAATTGCGTAAACATTATAAGGAAATCTGATCGGAGAAAGACGACGGAGGGTTTATGTATAAGAAAAAATTACGATCTGGACTCCCAGTTCGTCATTTTATTGCATTTTTATGGGAAAAAATCTATAATTCGATACACACGACGATTACACTTGATCATTTTTATTTAATATTGTTTGAATATATAAAGAGAGATAAATGGTACATAGAGCTAATTAATAATTTCACATAAATTGTTAATATTTTATGTTCTTTCAGTTAGCCAAAAACTATAAATTTCTCTTCAAAGTTCTTTTCCACAAAAACTTCTATGAATTTGTCACAAATGTTAGTTTTGTGAGACCTGTCTCATATTCGTGAAAAAATATTATTTTTTTGTCAAAATAGATCAGCTGGATCTCACAAGAGGCTATATTTTTATTTTAAAATACATTTTCTAGCTAAGTTGGACTATTAAAATTATTTTATATTATATATAAAATCGAACACTTACACTTTCATGGAAATTTATAGATTATGGTACTTGTGCATCAATCGTGAAAAAAAAGTGAAATGTAATCAATCTTAAAAGATTATATTATGACATATGTATATTATATAAACTTAGAGTATACCCAAAAATAACTCGTAATTATTTAACTATTTCAATATCCCTAGGAATTAGGGACAACTTATTGAGTTAAATTGTCCTCTTTGTTGAAAATTTGAATTTTTAAAAAAAAATTCATTCAAAATAGACAAATTAATTATTGGCTAAAAGCAACTTGCTAATGGTAAATTGGTTAAAAAGCTGATCAAAATTTTCACCAGTCCCAAGATTTTAATTTCATGGATAGTTTTTTTTTTCGTTTTTACTATTTTCTATGTCAATTTTTGATAGGCAAAAACTTATGTGAGACGGTTTCACAGGTCGTATTTTGTGAGACGGATCTTTTATTTGGGTCATCCATGAAAAAGTATTATTTTTTATGCTAAGAGTATTACTTTTTATTGTGAATATCGGTAGAGTTGACCCGTCTCACAGATAAAGATTCGTGAGACCGTCTCACAAGAGACTTTCTCTTCTTGATAATATGAAACATATGATTAAGTACTTAATCAATGTAGTGCAAGAGATCTCATATCAATATTTGGAGTTGAACATAATTTAAGAATTATTTTATTAGAATATTTTAATATGTGAAAATAACTTTTTTTGTCTATTAAATTGTATATCTTGGGTTTTTGTCTATTAAATTTTCAAATTTTTGGTTTTTGTGCACTAGCTTTTAAGTTTTTTGGTTGTCGGCCATATTTTTTTTGTTGAATGTTTATGTGTCACAAAAAAAAGCACCAGGAAATTATGATATGACACCAAAAAATATTGACGTGACATTAAAAAGTGCTGACTTTCCAATGTCAAATCAACAATTGGATCAAAATAACATAAAATTTAAATTTAGTATACCAAAATCAAATTTTGAAAATTTAATAAATCAAATCTCCAAAATTAGACAAGTTAATCATTTTACCTTATAATATTTGATATTTTTGTTCCTCCCTTAAACATGTATTCATTTTCTGGTTTCAACAATATTAGACATATGACACAACATAGAGAAAGATGACCCACCTTTCTGGGTTATAAATATAGTGTTTGTGAAAATAGTAGTATCTCACATAGTGTTAAGTGACTTTTTACAATATCAAAAACCATAAGCCAAATCAAAAACCTCCATAAGAAAGTTGATAACCATAGTAGATGTTTTTGTATACCCACGATTTGCGCATCTAGTATATTTCAACTGATGCGAGAACTTGGTCACCGCTCCGATGGTGAAACAGTTGAATGGATCCTAGTCCTACGCCAAGCAGAGCATTCAATTATGCAGCCACCGGAACTCCCGCCCTTCTCGCAAAAACTACATGTTCTTCATCTGGAGTACTCCCACCGAATAGTGAAGCACTCTCCATACTAATGCCTGAAACAACTATGGTGGCCGACTCGATGGAGGTCATGCATGGTCGGGACAAGCTCATGTTGACCCCGAACAGTGGATTGTCACCATCGTCACTAGTGGAGGCTTCTCCAAGTGGGTGACTCTGTATGGATTTTGTTGTATAATTTAAATTTTGGCTATTTAAAATAAGGAAATTGATTAAATAATATTTATTAAACGTCAAGCCGAATTGAATTAAAAAAGAAAATTGATTATTCATGAGTTAATGTTTCGAACTACACTGATTGTCAAAGTAAAACTGATCTTATTAAGACTAACTGATGTCAAGCAAAGTTGTTGGAAGATAACTGATTCAAGGGTCACTAGTTGAAGGAAAAATGATGACTCTACTTAACTGAATCAGTCAGGCTTTGTAATGGACATTGTCTTAAGCTTTCTAAATCATTCTTAAGGATCTGAGTCCAACCGATAGATCAAATAAGATTGTATAACAGTTTTATCAGACCAACTGTCATATTCAAAAATATCGACCGTTGGAATCAAAGCCTATAAATAGATCGGTTGGATGGTCTTTAAAGCTTTCCCAACTTTTTAAATCATCAAGTATTATCAAAATTTTTGAAAGCCTAACTGATCGAGCAAAAATTCACCACATATCTTATTATATCTGATCATTTAAAAATCATCTTGTGATTAATATTTTTTTTGAGAAATAATTGTAATTGATGGTAAGAATTTTTACTAATCACTTTGTTTAAGTTTGTGAATATAATAAGAGTTCCAGTTAGACAGTGTTAAGTCATGTTAAAGTGGATATTTGCAAACTATTGTAATTGTCAAAATCTTTTAGTAAAAAGACTTCAGCGAGGAAGAAGGAATGACATACGAGTTATTCAAATTTCCGAATATCCAGAAACAAATATTTACATTTACATTTTAGTTGCCTTTTTTTTAGCTTTCATTTGACAACCAAATTGTTCTTTACTTGAGCGATTTATGTATTCAAACTGTATCAATGAGCTTCTTTCAGCTAGACTCGAGGATGTTTATTAACCAAGTCATATACTCTAAAGAGTTGCTGAAAAGATTCGGAATAGAAACTTGCTCTGATATAGCAATCCATATGAGTTTATCAATTAACATCGATAAAGACGAATGGGTAATATATGTCGAAGTAACAATGTATCGAGGTTTAATGGTTCTTTATTATTCCTAACTGCTTAAGATGCGTTGTGCTTTCATCTTTTATATTTTTGTTGAAATCGGCCTAGCACGGGTGCATTATGGGTAGTGCCGGTGCGCTTGAAAGGCAGAGCAGTTGAGCTATGCTTTCTACTCTTCATGATTTTTCCGACAATAAGCGCGGGTGCATGTGCTTGCTTTTCTGCCCAAGACATTAAATTTTCTCCTCCTTCGCTTTGTGCTCTTATTTTCTATGTTCTTGTCCTCTTTTAGCCGTTAAAATACTACAACAATTGATGCTTTAATTTCTGCAAATGACATAACAAACACAAAGAAGTATAACAGTGGTTGAAAACTAACATAATTCATGTAAATTGTTATCATAATATAAGTGCAAAAATCGCATTTATCAATCACTAATTTTCAAATTTGTTTCACTTGAAATCTTTAAAAAATGTTATTTGCTTTCTCCATTTACACACTTTTTTTTATTTTCGAAAATGGATAAAAAGTTAAATAATTGGCATAATATATATTGTGGTCGTCTATATCACAATTCACAATAATTTCTTTCAATATCTTTTGTATCTTACAGCATAATATGTTCCAAATTTAAAACTTCACTCTCCAAACTTATCAAAGATGTTTTGTTCCATAATTTATATTATTATTTGAATAAAATTGTCAGAGGCCAAATAATTGGGATAATTATTCAGGCATTATTATCAAAATATCATTTATATATTAACAAATATGGTCTTTTTTCTTGATAAACTTCTTCAATATGTAGGCTTATTCAAAATATATCTATCATATTTTCAATAATTAATTTTCAAAGTGAAAATTCTAAAATAGGTGTACAAATATTCAAATATATATTATTATTTTAACAAATATGTTCAGATGTCTCTCATTATCTCTAAAAAAACATATGATATTTTCTAATTTTTTTCATATCTTAATAATGTAGTTTTTATTTTTAAAGAGTCATCTAGGTCAATCTTTCAGCATTTTTGTAAAATATATACAATAAAAGACAAATTAATTGACGATTCATAATGAAAAACTTTATCAATCCCTACACTTTCATATTTTGTATAATATAATAAATATATTTTACTATTTATTATTGTATAAAATTTATCTAATAGATGACTTGACATGAAATATTATTTTTATTTTAAATAATATAAATTATATTTTAATAAATTTATAATTTCTCTCCAAATTACCATACATTTATTCTTAACTTTTTAAAATTCTAATGCGATGCACGATATAATTAAAATTTAGAAAATTTCAATACAAATTTTATGATTTTAAAGTAAATATGTATTATGTTTAATTTTAATTATTACATAAACCTATCTAGTAGCGTTCACTTAGAATTGGACTCTTTTTATAAACATCAGACATATGTATTATGTTTTCCTATTTTTTCCCTTATCGTAGTAATTTAGTTTAGAAAAACATCATCACCTATTTTTTAAGATTCATTTGAAATATATATAAATCAAGGAAAAGGTTGATAATTTACACTGTAAAAATTTCTTCATGGTCCACAAAACTCATTTGTTCCTTGGCAATATGCATATAAGTATGCTATTGTCCTTATTCATTCTCAGGTCCACAAAAAATATGGATTTTTGGATATACATTTAAGGAAATGCCCTGAGGGTAGGTTGAACTCAATCGTCAACGACTTATCTTTCCCTTCCGATTCATGCTGTCATAAGGATAATACCAGTTATTAATTATTGTTGCATACAGAGTCTTTTGAAAATATATAGAGTAGGTCTCTTGTGAGACGATCTCACGAATCTTTATCTATGAGACGGGTCAACCCTACCGATATTCACAATAAAAAAGTAATACTCTCAGAATAATAAGTAATAATTTTTCATGGATGACCCAAATAAGATATCTGTCTCACAAAATACGACCTGTGAGACCGTCTCACACAAATTTTTGCAAATATATATGAACCCCATATAGGGCATTATCTTAAGGTAATTACAATATCCAATTATCCTTATTTATTCTTAGGTCCACAAAAAATATGGACCGTTGGATATACATTTAGGGCAATGCTCTAAGGGTGGGTTGAACTCAAACGTCAACTACTCATCTCTCCCTTTTGGTACATGTTACCAAGTACCAAAAGGGTAGTACCTGATATTACATCCAATGATCCAAAATTATTGTTGCATATGGATTTAACTGATGAAAAATGATGTCAACCACATATATAAAATAATTATGGACAATTGGATATATCATGTGACCTCGTTACCTCTTCCTTTACCATGTTTTTATCCATTATTAATTTCTCTTTTCCCTTGTTTTTTGCGTTTTCTTTTTTAGAGTAATATCCATTACTAGCAACATATGACCGGCCAAGTGGTTTTCTTCTTTCATTTTCATTATGTCTTACAAGTTCCGTGAGTTTAATTTTCCGAAGCCATCCATAAAAATTTATTAAATGAACTTTTAATGAAAAAAACAATTAATTGTCAGAATTTTTCTCAAAAATCATGTTTTTACGTATATATAAACATGATAAATAATATGCGGAAGCGAATTGAGTGTTACCTCCGGCCATTGAAAATTTGTAAGTTCTCAACTTACAATGTTTTGGATGCATCCTTAGAGAGTCACAGGGCTCGTTGATTTCATGCATGGAAGCATCCCAGGTAAACACACTCCAGAAATGACGGAAGTCTTGCGAATACGGGAAGCGCTCAACTGACTCAAAGGTTTGCAAACACGCAACGTGATAATGAAATCCTATGCACAAGTGATCGTTGGGGTCGTCTAAATGATTCAAGATCTTTGTATTAATTAATTAATTAATTATAGTCTGCTGCAAAAAATTACCTTTGGATTTACCGAATCGTAGTTTCACTTTTATAAGGAAATCAAGCTAAAGATCACTGCTTCTGTGTATTGAATAGGATGGACTCATGCACCCTTCCCCTACTTTTATTTCAGATGTAATATTCAAGATAATATATCCATCCATTACTCGGGAAAAAAAAAGAAAAAATTGTTTTATATTCAGTTATCATTTTGTGAAACATTAACTATATTGTGTGCTTTTTAATAAATCATTGGCATAAATAAATAATCGATTTTTTGTACGAAAAAAAATAAAAGATCTACTTTGAAATCTTATAAATAATAAGTTTATTTGTAATTATAAAAATGAGGGTGCCTGTCGATATTTCTATCCAATTTAATAGCACACTTCATATTTCCCATTTTGATGTCATATTTGCTATATTATTGGTCGCAATTTTAAATTTTATGACCAATTAAGTTAATTTAAAAATTAGTCAGAATAGACAAGTGCAGGTTGGAAAGAGGACACGTGACTCTAATAAGGACACGGCTCGTTGCTTTCACCGGAAGCGCCGGTGGCAGAGGAAACCCTTTGTTTTTTTGTTATTTTCCGACACAACCACCCATTTCGATATCTTCAAGCCGACGCATCTGCCAGCTCACACACTCTTTATCCCCTTTTATATTTATTATATTATATATGTTTTTTTTTTGAAGGAATATTATATATGTTATATATATAGAATTTATAACAATCTATTATTGTTTACATAGGCTACTAGAGGTCTATTACACGTGCAAACGAGTCGATTTATGAAAATATAGAGTTATGTGAGTTTATATTTAAAAAAAATTTAAAAATATTTGTAGCATAATAGAGCTGAACGCGACCTCAAGTTTGAAAAATAAAAGTGAACGATTTTACATTACATAATCGCATCAATCTAAGTCAATATATAATTATTCGAGTAGCGTGCGAGATCTTGAAGTAAAAAAATTAAAACTCGAACTTGATTGAGTGAAGAGTCGTGCTACTCGAACTCAGCTTGAACCTTATTAAATCAAGCTCGAGTGAAGTTTTAACTGAGTCGCTCACGAGCTACTCATGAATAATTTGACTCACTTGTACCTCTAAATCCAAAGTAATGTGTAAACAAACTGAATTGATCCAAATATTAAGAAAGTTTAATATTTGAGTTTGTAAGCTTCGGTCAATTTGATTATTAAATATTTTCTACTTGAACTCTATCGAAATATTTGAGCATGTTTGCAACATATTCAAATTATTACTTGAAAATAAAAAGTCGGAATGTAAAAAATATTTATTTAATATATTATTTTTTTTATCAATAAAATATCAATTTTTACCAGATTGTCACAAATTATAGAATAAAATAACTTGTATTCAAATTCGGTTTGGAAAAAAAATATCCAAATATAATTGAGTTCGACTCAAAATCGATAATTTCAAATGCAAGTCATATAATTTTTATGCTAACTCGATAGCTTTAAACCCCAAATTGATATAACACAAAGGAAAAAGGTTCTTTCGTTTAGATATGGATAAATTTCAATTTCTTGGGTGAATATTACATAAAAATGAATTTTATTTAAAAAAATTGCTTGCTATCCAACTTTATAAAAGGGTTTCCCCTTTGAAAGTTTCTTTTAGGTTTTTTGCATTACTCTCCTTATATTTAATGTATTTGATATTCGTCTTTTTATCAAATATATATAAATATTATAGGATGCAAAAGAAGTAAATGTCAAATACATTAATTACATGAGATTTGAATACAAAAATGCATGCATGTTAAAGAAGACTCGGCACAAGTAACAAAGTAGCACAATTTTGTAATTATAGATAAAATCAACTTAATTAATGCAAATTTTCTATTAACGAAGATATTTGAAACTTATTTTAGCATAAACGAAGATATTTGAAATTTCTCTTTGGTTTCATAATATCCAAAACGTAAGATTTATCTTTTTAACTGTTAGTAACGGCAAAAACATTTATTGTTGTCACAATCAAAGAAAACAGTACTTCAAATACCTTTTTTCAGACAATTGAATAAAATTTCAAGAAGATCGAATGTAATCATTGAAAAAGTCGATATATAAAAGAAAAATCTCGATGAATTCAACAATGATTTTAGAAGGATTGTTAATCAACATCATTCAAAGATGTACAAAGTTTTCATATCACCACATATGCCTATTTTCTCGAGCAGAGTAACATCCATTTATTGATCACACTTATAATCTAATTAGCATCATAGCACCAATTTAATGTTCTATCAGATCATAAAAGATTATTAGTGCTCAAGTTACCTTAACCTTCTAACAAGTTCAATCTCTCTTAGGAGATAATTGATGGTAGAAGTTAAAGCAGATCATCAGGCTTGTCATCTAGATGATCGGTTGCAAACCGGCTTTGGCTTGTCGTCAAACACACAAACAAATCTTGTGTTTTATTTATCTGCTTTACACAATTAGTTTTGTATACACTTTTCATTGGTTTACAAGCTTTCCAAAATCATTAGTTTTGTTAAATATTCGTCGAGCCTGCTCGCACATCTTTCACAACTTATAATCAATCTAAATTGTTCAACAGATCGGAAGTGATCGATAATAACTTCATCGAGTGCTCACCCAATCATGAGACACACTTTTAGAGACCCAACCAATCCTAACACCTCTCTATGTGTTTTTATCTTTTTGGGTCTTATTAAGCAAAAAACTGAGAAAATTATTTCATCTATATTTTTCAGGCTTAACTTGGTTCGATCCATATTAGCTTTTGCCGTATTAAATAGGGAATGTGAACATTCAGACCTCTCCGAGACTAAGAGAGGCCGGTTACAAGAGCTATTCTTGTAAGTCTTGTAACATTAATCCAAAAATCAATCGTAATTGGTTTCAGCAAATTCTTCGCCCTCTCTTCAGGAAAAAAATCCAACTTTCCTAAATTTCGACAAATTGAACGAAATACGTTATATACCTAGTAACAATAACGTAATATCATGTGATATACTTGGATCAATTTGCCAAATGATACGGATTATTTTAATATGCAAAAAAAGATGGAGTGAATCGGGAAAGTGCGGGGAGAAAAATTCAAGTAGCCTAATTCCTTCCCGCAATAATAATAATAATTCATAAATGAGGCAAAATCTCCCCACATTGGAGAACTTTTACCGGACAATTTTGCCCCTAATACCGGGTAGTCCGGTTTTATGGCTGCTATTTACAAAAGACACGACCCGGAAATGGGTTTTAGAACCGTTTTTCATCTTTGTTGGTTGCTTCTCCCAAACCCAGAGGTTTATTATATTGTATGAAATAAAATATAATACTCCTTCATTTTATTTAATTATTAATTAATTTATGAATAAAATTCTTATCTTGATGGGTGATTAGTTTAATTTCGCGGTGTAACCTTTGAATTAGCGTTTGAATCTTTGTAGAAACTGCTTGCGAATCGGATCAATCGTGAGGTAATTATTCATCCTGTTGAAGCTGCATCAAATTTTTTTTTTTTTTTGGTTTATGCTTTATTTCTTTTCTCTATGTTTTTTTTTGGTTTTTTTTGAATTTGGTTTAGAATTTGGACCCTCAATGGTGTATTTGAGCTTATTTGAGTTGATGTACAAGAGGAATTATTGAAATCTGGCTTTTTGTTTATTGTAATAAGCTGGAGTAATTGGAGTCGATCCTGTGGAGATATCATCATAATTTGATTAGTTGTTAGTCTTTGCTAGACTTTCTTTATATATATAAAAAAACTTTTATGTGAAAATTGGTAAATTTTGTTAAAACGAAGTAGTGGATTTAGAATATGTAGGTTTTGACATTTTTTTAAGAAAATCTAGGAAACTGACAGTAAACGGTGTAACTTTAATGTATTTGATATTTGTAAGCGGTTTTGGCGTCAGTTGATGAAGCTGCAAAAGTAATTATCGGATCTGATGATTTTGAATGTTTTTTCTCCCTAACTTTTTGTCTTGTCATTGCATGGAGTTTATGTGGTGTTCAAAAATTTTGCGCTCGCATCTTATGGTTTTTAATTTTCTTTTATCAAGTAATAAATATATTGCTTTCACAAGGGAACACTCAGGAATTCTGATTATGATAGTGATAACGGTTGCGATCTCCATTCTCCGGCTCTTTCATGTAAAACTTGTGTGTTCTTAATGAAGATGATTGTGGAGAAAATGTCTCTAGCTCAAAACTCTGTATTGAATTTTACACTGAAATTTAGGTATTCCTGCCGATGGCTTATAGCCTATCTGGTATTAACTATTAAGGTCATGAGTTTGGACGAGGTCTTGGGTTCAAGACCGAATTTTAACAAACCTCTCCCTAGCTCAAACAAAATTTTAAAAAAAGGCATTTCTGCACTAAATGAAAAATCATTAACCCATGTATTTCAAACTTTTCCCTTGGAACAATATTTTAAGGATATTCCTTATCAAGTTGGTAATATATTTATTAATTATATTATTTTTAACAAGGTTTTTTTAAATCATATTATAGCATATAAGTTTAATTTTATATAAATATTAATTATCATAATATTCTAAAAAATAACATTGTAATGAAATTATTTTTTGCTAAATAACATTAGTTGAAATAATCTAAAATAAATATAAATATTGAATTATATTCCATATTAAAGTTATTTTTAAAATAATTAAAAAAGAAATAAATAAAACTACACCAATGTGTGGTGTCCTGTTGGAGTAGAAATAAGGCGTAGGTTTGCCTTGGGTTCAAAATGGCGCACACTTGGAGATACCTGTATAATTCTTAACATGGATCATTCGTGAACACGAAAAGAACTGCAGAGATGCTGTTTTCATGATGGGAATAGCTGCAGTTTTTGGATCTTGATTCTTCGTTCAGTTTTAATTTTTCTTTATTTTTGCAGACTGCATTCAACCTTGAAATTGTTGGAACATCTGAGGCCTTAGAATCGGGTTTTGTGCAACTAAATTTAATATAGATGTTGAAAGCTTAGATATTTAGAATTCTATTTGTACTGATGCAAAAATATATCTCACCTTTGTTTATCATAATTTAGGACTCAACTATTTGTGAAAAGTAATCATATTGAGAGAGATTGTTCATCTTTTGGTTTACCACAAGTCCTCAAGTAGCTTTTAGTTATTCCCAAAACCTTCTATGATTTGTTTTTTTGGTGTTGATTGATAACTAAATGATTGTTACTTAGATTATGGTTGATGTTATAGCACTGTGTTGCTGAATTTGATGATCTTAGAGTGGCATGCTGGCTAAGATATGGCGCCAAAGAAGAGGTTGGAGTTCGGATTCAATGGCTACCAAACTCCTGCTATTCCTAGAGCTCCCAGATCAACGAGGGTAATCATATTTTTGAGAATTAATTTTTTTTAAGTTCACAATTTTCTAAATGTTTGTCTTTGTTTGTCTTGATAGAAGAGAGGCCCGCGTAAAAGGTCGGTGGAAGGCAACAAATTTTATGCCTTTGAATTACTTGCCGCTATAGCTGGCCAGTTATTACAAGAGAGTGAAGGCTCCATTTCCGGTAATGTTACTGAAGGGAAAGCCCTTTTTGGCACTGGAAAAAATGGAAATCAAAAGGAACAGTCTAAAGATGATAAAGCTTTGAAATTAGAGAATTATGACCATAGAAGTTGGGCTGAGAGTGCCTTTATTCCAGAAATTTCTCTTCAGGAGTGTGGTCTCTTTTCTAACTTTAAGGGACTAACACGAGCTGAAAATGGTTCTGTGGTGGAACGCTCTTCTGTTGAAAGTTCTGATTCCCCAAACAAAGTTGATTGTGATGTAAAATTAGTTATTTCCGAGGAGAAGAATATGGATGGTGTCATTACAAGTGAAATATTTAATAAAAAAGTAGGAGTTAAACCAGAAAAAAAGGTAGAGAATGACTCAAATAAAATTGCAGACTTATATACACCTAACAGATCCACTGTAAAGGATCCAAGCAGAGAATTTGCTGACATATCGTTTAACTCAGAGAGTAGTGTACATTTGTCCTTGTACAGGGATCCCATTCATGGTGCTTTATTGAGAAAGCGCTGTAAAAGTGTAAATTTAGGAATTAGAGATGATGACGAAAATTCTTTCAGGTGCAATAATCTTCGCACCAAGTTTAGGTCCTTCCAGCCACATTCATATACTGAACATCATAGAATAAGGAAGATGCTGAAATCTAAATACTGGAAAGTTGCTCCAAAAGTGAAGGATTATGAGCTTTATGGTACTAGTAAGTTGTGCTCGTACTTTTACATAATTTTATAAACTTAAATAGTTTGATTCTTGAATATCCAATGCATATGCAATGGATTATCTTTCTTGCACTAAATGATGTTTGGTTTTCAGGAGAGAGAACGAGAACCTTTTGCCGATACAGGAAAGTTGCTTACGCACAAAAAATATGTCAACGGGTACCTTTTAAGAAGAAGTTGTCAGATAACAGCTTTGCAGTTGCTTATAATCAGGATTGCAGCAGTGATAGCATCTTCCCCATGAAGGGGGCAAGGGGAGATGAATGTAGCTCATCTATGATCTTGCATGGAGGTCTATATTATTTTGTAATTTTAATTCAAATTATTTGGTGTATATTTGAATGATCATCTTGATGTCTTGCAGCAAGTGGAGCATCTATTAACATGAAAGGTCATCAAAAAGCTAAGGATCCTTATGGTACCAATTTTTTCTTGCACGAAATTCGCTTCCCATATAGACCCATCCACAGTATTTGTACTTGAATCATTTCTCACATGTGCTATTTTTTTTTTCTCAGTCAGATTTAGTATAAAATCCTTTACTGTGCCAGAACAATGTATCGAGGTCCCTGAAACTGCGACTATTGGTTCACTAAAGGTTTGGTGTTAGCTCATTTTTCCAGTTTCTAAACAGAAAACTTGGATCACAATTGTGGTATATATAATGGGACATAACTGTTGGAGCTGTTAAAATGGGTCAGGCCCCTCGGACCGGCCGTCCCGTCACATAAAATAGGTGGGTTGGGTTGGCAATATCCCGACCTGTCAAGCCAAAATCAACACAATATTGGCTAGGCCCACCATTTCACATAAAATAGGAGGGTTGAGTTGGTAATTTTTCCACCCACTAAAATGACGGGTTATGATCGGCCTGCTCCATTGGCCCGTTTTGGCAGTGCTAATAATTGTAGCTTAAACTGATTTCGGGAATATTTGTAGCAAATCTGATTATCTAATTATGAGTTATCTGGTTATCTTTATGTTGTTTTCTCAGAGGAATGTGATGGAGACTGTTACTTCTATTCTTCGAGGTGGAATACGAATTGGGGTTGTTCTTCAGGGGAAGAAGGTGAGAGACAACAATATAACTTTGGAGCAGGCTTGTATTTCTCAGAGTTGCAATCTCAATAACTTGGATTTTACTTTGGAGCCGAATTATACACGCGTCCCCGAAACCAGATATCCTGAGAAGCCCCCCCTTGTATTTCCATGTGATACAAACCAGCAATTCCGAAGGTATGGTTATCATTTTAGATTTTTTTACTTGCGTCAATTTTCAACAGATAATTTGCTTCAATTTTTTTTGCCACGTGTACTCACCTCTCACATTTGGCTTATTAATTTGATGAAAAATATAGCAAGTTGTATGTTATATTTTGCTATTCTGATGCATTTGGATGGAAGATTTCATGTCAAAGGATTTAAAATCTATCACAATCAATTGGAAACTCTTGCAATCCATGGATTTGAAATCCGTCATTTTACATTTTTTAACTTGTTTATGAACTAATGTAATAGATTTCAAATTTCTACAAAATGAAGTCATTTGAAAACTTCCCTCAAATTTTTTTTTCAAATTCAAATCCTTTAAATTTAAATGCATCCTTATAGAATTTAACTTTTAGATCGTAATAATTACCCACATCATATATATTTCTTGATGTCAAAGGAATGATGATGTTGCAATTGTTTCAGCAGGATATATTTGAATCTATGTGGACTCCTTAATCATGTAACATATTCCACAGGTCTCCTGCTACTCCGGGGACTGATTCTTGTATTACACACGCCTCAGATGATCACTCTCTTGCTAATAAGCTGGACAATTTAGTTGTTAATAATGAAATTATCTCATCCCCGATAACTCCTCCTGATGTGCAAATGGACGTAACAGTGTCCGACTCAAAGGCTTTGGTTTGTGTACCTCCGATGAATATGGAGGCACTTCCAGCAGCCACAATTAACCCAAAACACAAACACAGTGAACTTTCACAGCGTAGAACTAGACGACCATTCTCCGTACAAGAAGTTGAAGCTCTGGTTGAAGCCGTTGAAAAACTGGGGACTGGGAGGTATAAATATAGAACACCATTTTGATGTCGTATCGAGTACATGTTTGGGTTGTTAGTGGTCTTCATTTGGATTCAAATTCCATTTTGCACAGGTGGCGTGACATTAAAATGCGTGCTTTTGAGAATGCAGATCATAGAACATACGTCGACTTAAAGGTGAGAAATATGCACCATCTATTGTTTAAGTAGCATCAAACCATTGGTTGGTTAAAAAATTAATGTCGTACTCTCTTGGTTGAAGAATTAATGTCTAGAATCGCTCATGCTATCATACATATAATATTGCTAAGTCTTAAGATTGCTTTTATTGCATGTAAAGACTTAAGAATCACTAGCACGTGCTGTTTCTTCAAGTCGGACTCTTCGGGTGTTGAATAGTATGTCCCTTCATATGTAAAACTATCAAATACGTTTTGTAATTTTCTAGATGCAGAACTTTTATGCTTCAGAATATATTTTGAAAATTCACGAGACTGCCCATTCAACGGGCATTGATTCCCAGAATTCTATCCATATNAGTTGCTGAGGTGGGAGCTGAAGGAGCTTGAAGGATGATGACTTACGCTTGTTGACAGTGTAAAATGTTTACTACTCTAGTAAATGATGTTTAACACGTGGATTTGTAAAAAGAAATTGTCATTTTATGTTTGATGTTTATGTGTAGCGTTTTCACACTCAAGGATTTGTTTGTTACCTCTGACTTGACTTTGTATAGACTGGAATTTGTGAAAAGGATTAATGGTCAAATATATTTATATATTTAACATTAATCACTCTACATTTTGAATGTTTTGCACATATTGTGTTCACATTTGTTCGACTTCCACTAAGTATCGAGTAAATGAGACACCAAATTTCCTTCCAACTTGCCCCTAAAACACCTATTAATCCTCAAGCCAGGGACATTGCAGTTAAGATCCAAATTAACTTATCGTTTGTCCTTAAATTGAAAATTTCCTTCTTCCCCTAACTTCTTCCCGTCTGCCTTTCACATGCTTCTATTTAAGTCATCAACGGGTGTTAAAGAGGACAGAATTTCCACTTTGATTCAATGAGACTTAACTGTTTGAATAATGGAAAATGCCTATGAATATATAGAATGATCCAATCCCATCAAATGAATATATAAAATGATCCAATCCCATCAAATAAACCAAACACTAGAACAAAATAATATAAAGATGATTGTTTTGAAACCGTACCAAAAAAAAAGGCTCACAAATAAATATGATGGTCACATGTAATCCACGAGCAGGTCTGTTATTAGCTTATCTCATTTATCTATCCGAGAGACTTGTGGACTCGGTCCAAACTCGGTTCATATCTGCAATAAATAACAACACTTTTAATATAAAAATTATTTTTTTCGTTAATTGAGTTGATCCAAATCTATCTCACAAAATTAACTCGTCAAACAATCTTATAATAGTTTTCGTTAAATCCACCTATGTAGGTAAAGTGTTCTTTTCGTGCGGACTGGGGTGGGTTTCATTTGATTTTATCTCTATCCGATATTTGTGGTTATCAGATATTGTAACTCATACCATTCCAAGAAATAAACACATGCGCTGATTTATGCAATTTTTTTATATATATGATATGCAAATTTGCTAGTATATCATTCATAGTATATAAATCAAATTTACAATAATAAAAATGATATTTAATTGACATATTATCATATATGATTAAATTCCAGGAATGATTTATCAAAAAAGAATTAAAGTAATATATGCTATAACACCAACTATCCCCATCAATCATTCTAGTCTCTATATTTGTTCCAAGAATTTTGTATAGGAAACTTTTAACAAATCTAGTGCTAAGCTCTTTTAACAACTATAATTTTTTCAGGTTGTAGAATAACAATTTATTGTTTCATATTGTGTCAAAATTTTATATACTCAACATATATACCTTTATTACAATGATTATTCTGTATAATCATAATTCACAAAATAATTACATACTAAAATAACTCCAAAAACATTTTGAAAACCGACGGGATCGCGAAAAATTGATTGTCCAGATAGTTACGTGTAAAACGAACAGGTATTGTGTTTGTGATAGTGAAATGGGAAAACATTGATTAGAAAAAGTAAATGCGTGTAAAAGGGTTGGATCTCGTCTTTTTCTTATATACAGTTAAAAAATTCGTCTTTTTTATCTTCCCATTTATTACAAGATGATCGGCTCAAACATAAATCAAGAAATGTTATTCTATAAAGTAAAAATCGGTAGTTGACTCTGCCACGGCCAAGCGTTCACACCACAGCCTTTGGATATGGAATATACAATGGCCAAGATTTTTCACCTCCTCTCTATTTTACCAGCATACATAGCTCTTTTGCGTATAATTGCTAGATGCCCATAGGCACCCATTTTGACACATTCTGTCTGTTAATCTCGCTCTATTTGAAGGGTTATTTTCCAACGTCTTTCTGTGGCCTTAATTGATCGTTCAGCACGAGTATTGGTCTCAACTCAAGTGTGCTGGGTTACACTTGTGTAAAGTGAATCTGAGGTATGTTTTTTTGTTTTTTTGGTGAATGGGATTTTTGAGGTTTAGAGGTTGATGATATTTCTGAGTATGTATGTTGGTTTTTCAGGAGTTTTAATAATCAGTTACGTTTTTTGGTGCTTTTGTCTTGGCTCTGTTTGTTGTCCAGATTTGATCTTCATGAGTCCCAACTCCTGTGGTTCTTTTTCTTTGATGAGTTTCTTGTTTTATGCATCTTCTTGTGCTTGTTTCTGGGTTTCTTTATCTGCTTTGAGCTTTGATCTTTATAAGCTTGTAATATTTGGAAAAATCTGGGTTTTGTTGCTAGGCTTGAAGTTGAGATGAAAGTTTGATTGTTGTACGAGGGTTCTTTTGTTGGGGTACACTTTCTGCCTTGAGAAGATTTTGCAAACTAGATGCCATGGATCAGAATTGTAGGGGATATAGAGGGCCAACTTCTGGAATTAAATTGAATAACCAAGCTGTTCCGATATTTTCGGATCCAATTAAAGTGAATAACCTAGCTGTTCCGGTGTTTCCAGATCCAAATCTGATCAATGATTCGAGACGTAGTAGTCGGTGTTTTGATTGGAATGCGGATAACGTACTGGTTTCTTGTTCTTCGAATTCGGATGTGAAAGACCAGTTGTCCGAATGTGATTCTCAGGAGGATTGCGATTTTAGTGATGTGGTCCTAAAGTACATCAACCATATCCTAATGGAAGAGGATGTGGAGGAGAAATCCTGCATGTTTCAAGAATCTGCTGCTCTTCAAGCTGCAGAGAAATCATTTTACGACGTACTTGGCAAGCAGTGTCCGGCTTCTACCGAGCATCAACAGGAGTTATCTTTACATCAGGGTATACAGAAACATAGCTTGGAAGAGGGTAGATTTTCTCGTGTTGCCAATGGAAGTATGAGTATATTATGTCCCGATTGGCGTTTCGAGTCCAACAGCAATGGCTTTGACAAACGTCCTGTTACCGTTAATCTTGTGTCACAGGCATTTTCTCAGTCTTGTTATAGTTCATCAAGTAGCAGTGGCACTGTTATTGATAGTCAGGTGGATTCACCTATAAGTACACTTGGAATTCCTGATATTTTTACTGATAGCCAGTCGATTAGGCAATTTAAAAGAGGGTTTGAAGAAGCGAGTAAATTTCTTCCTGATGAGGGTAATTTGATTGTTGATTTGAATTATGATGAACCATTTCAGAAGGAGCATAAAGAAGTTGCGGTTACTCGGGCTGTCAAAGTGGAAAAAAACTTGCATATCGTAGAGTCTGCTGATGTGTCAAGGGGGAAAAAGAACTCTTTTGATGACAACATGGGAGTGGAGGAGGAAAGGAGCAACAAGCAATCAGCAGTATATACTGAATCAACTGTTAGTTCGGAAATGTTTGACAAAGTGCTACTTTGCAGTAAAGGGAAAAATCTATCTGATCTTCGTAAAGCATTGGATGAAATATCTAAAAAAAATACCTCGGATGGACAATCTAAGGGATCCAATGGTGGGAAAAGTCAGGGCAAGAAATCAGGGGGTAAGAGGAACGTGGTTGATATGAGAACCCTTTTGACCCTTTGTGCACAAGCCGTTGCAGCTGATGATCGTAGGACAGCAAATGAGTTTCTAAAACAGATTCGAGAGCATGCCACTCCAACCGGCGATGGAATGCAGAGACTTGCTCATTATTTCGCTGATGGTCTAGAGGCACGTATGGCTGGCTCAGGGACTCAGATATATAAATCCCTTCTCAATATTCCAACTTCTGCTGCTGATATTTTGAAAGCCTACCATATATACCTTGCTACCTGTCCGTTTAGGAAGATTTCTAATTTCTTCGCAAATAAGACGATCATGAATGTTGCTGAGAAAGTCACGAAGCTCCACATTATTGATTTTGGTATTCTATATGGTTTCCAGTGGCCTTGCTTTATGCAACGCCTCTCTACTAGACCCGGTGGACCCCCGAAGCTTCGGATTACTGGTATTGATTTTCCATGCCCAGGTTTCCGACCATCGGAAAGGGTTGAAGAGACTGGGAGGCGCTTGGAAAATTATGCTAGGACTTTTAACATTCCATTCGAGTTCAATGCCATAGCCCAGAAATGGGAAACGATCAAACTCGAAGATCTTAAGATCAAGAAGGATGAGGCTCTTGTGGTGAACACTCTTTATAGGCTTAGGAATCTGCTGGACGAAACCGTTATTGTGAACAGTCCTAGAAATACTGTTCTAAACCTTATCCGGAATATGAACCCAACTGTTTTTGTGCAGGGGATCATGAATGGCGCTTTCAATGCCCCATTTTTCATCACAAGATTCCGTGAGGCGCTGTTTCATTATTCTTCTTTTTTCGATATGCTTGATTCGAATATCCCCCGAGAATGTCACGAGAGAATGCTGCTTGAGAAAATCGTTTTTGGCCGGGAGGCAATGAATGTTATTGCATGCGAAGCAGCTGAGAGGATCGAGAGACCAGAGACGTACAAGCAATGGCAGGCTCGATGCATGAGGGCTGGGTTCGAGCAGCTTCCTTTGGACAAGGAAATCAAGAAAATGGTGAAAGATAGGGTTGAATCGTTCTACAATAAAGATTTCGTGATAGATGAAGATGGCCATTGGATGTTGCAAGGTTGGAAGGGACGAATTGTATATGCTCTTACTTCTTGGAAGCCTACACATTGAAGAAATTTTGCCTCCATAACAACATTCAGAGACCAGCAAAAATGAGTGCCAAGGATACCGAGAAAAAGGCGAATCAATCGTACCATATGTCCTTTTCGGTCTTTAACAAATGGTTAGTGATGGCACTCTTTCGAAAGAGAGCTATGAATACTTGCTAATTTTATCGAATTGCTTAGGTTGTTTACAGAATGGGGAGTAAAAAGCCCCTATTTAGCTGTATTTTCCTGCATTCTGAACATTTTCAAGAAATGTCTATTCAGTTCTTAGGACATGGAATTTGTTTATTTGATGTGTGGAATTATTAGGCATTTGTCTCCATAGTGCACCAAGTACATGTGGTGGGATTTGGGATTTGTTTCTATGTATCTCTATCTGTTAGGATGAAGTAAAACGCAATTTTAAACAATCATTAGATTCAATGTTTGCTCATGGGAGGTTTAAGGAATGATCAAAGCTATGAGCACGCAACAAACCCACCCAGCTGAAAGCTTTTCGAGACGATTATCGTCGTAAATCTTCGTCGTCGAAGATACGAAGATGCGTTGCATTGCCACAACAGCAGTCGTATATCATCTATGGAATGCAAGGAGTAGATGTTTGTTCGATCAAGAGAAACAATGCATTGAAGATATATTTTTTTTGGAAATACAAATATCTATATGGCGAGCAATGAATTGATAGTATGTAGTTGATGTTCTTTTATGAATATATTAGGACAACTTGTATATTTAACTCTCTTTTTACCATTAATGATATGTATAAAATAAAATAAAATAAAATCATTAGATTCATTAGAGTAGCATGATTGATGGCATGGTGTGCAAGAATTACGTTTAGCTTTGTGAAATTTTAGAAGCTATAAAGGTGGCTTAATTGTGTGCAAATAAATGTCTACGAATGTGTTAACAAGATGTACAGTCTTAGTTCACTATTTTTTTCCAATTTTAATACTTTTTCGTTAGAGTATTGATGTGTCATCAGACTCATCAGCAATTTTTGTCATTATGTTATCGTTTTTTGGTGTTATATCAGCACTCATATAAAAAATAATCAAAATCAAAATAAAATNTATATTAAATTAACAATTCAACTTCACAGGCTACGTGTTTGATGGAGGCCTATCAAGATGTGAATGCATGCCATATTCTCAAGAAAAAAGACAACAGAAACTTGGCCGATACGCACGAGTTATTTACATGTACAATTTTTTTAATTAATTTTATTTATATTTTAAAAAAATTAAAATTGTAAAAACCAACGAGAAAGTCATACTTCAATTTGTAATGATAAAATGAAAATGTTAATGTAACAAGACATATTACAATTTGAAATTATAAAATGAAAAAATAAATAATAAACAAAAAAAATCAGACCAAGATATCAAATTTGTCTCTATTATTCAGTTTCTTATAAATATAGTAATATGTTTTTTTTATGCAATAAATTCTTGTTTATTGTATTCATTTAGTTGTAAAAGTGAATAACCATATTGAGTGAAGATCGAGATATAAAGAGTGCTTTTTTAGCTGTTAAATTAAACATACTGTATTCTCCGCATAGAGAGTAAAACGATAGTTTAATATATATGATAATCTATTTATCCATTATGGGGAATTTTCCCCAACTTTTTTTTTTTTTAAAAAAATAACATGATTTAAGTACATATCGTTTCTCCGAAGTCAATATCCTTGATTTCATAAAAAATTCTAAAAAATTATAAAAAAATCATTTTTTTATCTTTGTTGTAAAGCTCGCCGAGCCAAGCCGAGTCAAAGCATATAATTTATTTAGGCTCAAATTCGACTCGAAAAAAAATTAGAAATTCAGCTCGAATTTGATAATCATTAATACTTACAAACAAAGTTCTTAAAAGCGTGAAGCACAACGAAATGTTACGATCAAGCTTCACAAGCTTAAGCGGATTTATGTCATTTAGGTTTTTTTGTTTAAAAAAATTTATATTATTAAATATTTATTTTAAAAAATAAAATTTGACATTTGTTTTAAAAACAAAAATAACTTAAATTTATTTAAAAATTATGTTTTTATTGTTTTTCGCGTCTTTTCATATTTTTTAAACGATTAATATGGATAACCAAAAAATTGGTCGTTTTTCCACGTTTTTGTCTAAAATGAAGTTGTTTCTTCACGCGATTAAGCTGTGATTTTTCACGTTTTTTAGAACACTACTTGCAAATTAAATTTTTTTACCCGATCTAACTTGAAAAGCTTTTGAGTCAGTTCGATCCATTTATCCACTAGCTTTGTCTATGTTGCCTAAAATGCTTCTCTCATTCCTTATACCGTAGAAACAGTTGGATGATGTAAATTCCTCGAAGAAAATTTCAAAATTACTAAAGTCTGATAAACAAATACGAAACCTACACCTGGTGAAGACTGCAATATGGTAGAAGCCTCCACCGAATCCCACCCTCCTTATCTGGTTGAGAGTCGGCCACGTTTTTTCCTGCAGATGGGATCCACACACCAGCTTCCACCACACGATTGGATAACTCAAATCCTGCACGTACACACAGCTTCCATTACAAGCCAAAATCTACTTCGAGAATTCAACACGCTTTTCAGTTCATCAGTTGCATGAAAACAGAATTGGAAAAAGTGCCACTCCACCTCTATATATTCGTGTGAAGTGGTCACGCAATCAGCTTGTCCTACTATCTGTACCTTTCAGTGCGAAAATAAGTGGGAAAAGCTCTTAAGAAAAGTCGATTGTGTAGCTGAAATATATGGAGGGAAAGGTGGCAGAAGTGGAGGAGGACGTGTGTAGAACTCCCCCACACGAGCGGTGCAGGATACCAGCGCCGTCAGCGTGTCCGGCGGCGCCGAGGAAGAAGTCCGCTGTGTATGGAGAACAGCGCGCAATTCCTCCGAAGGATGGGTATTATCAGTCTCCTGATCTCGAGGTTTTCTTTGCTGTTGCGTTGAGAAGATCAGATGATGCTGCCTGTGTTTATTTCTGATGTTATCAAGATTTTTTTTTTTTTTTTTGTATGTTAAATTTGTAATATGCATTCATCGAGTTTTGATGCATAGTTTTGTTAATATATTCCATAAATTTCGAAAATTTTATTTTCTGAATGAGATTTAAATTAATTTCAAATTCAAAAATGGATATTTCTGTGATTATCATGATGATAATCTACGTTGGAAGACTTTTGATCTGTAGCACTATTGATTATCAGAGAATAATCTATTACAACTTAACACTCACGCATTATGACAACACCCTTAACGGAATATTCCCTTTTTTTTTCACCAAATTAATCAAATTAAGGGAAAGCTAGACGAAGAATCATGCGTTTGGTTACGACACTATTACTTGGCGTAGCTGAATTAAAAAGTCTCAATGATATTTTTATTCATAACGTTTGGTTAAATTTGATTATTTACCATAAATCATCACTATAATAACTTTTCATCGTGATGATTGAAAATGACCAATATGTTATTATCTAATTATATTATAATTATACAAAAACTTTTATAAATTATAATTATAAACAAAAACTCATATGTTACAGTGTTCCGGATCAATTTTGTGAAATAAATTTTTTTATTTGGGTCAATTATGAAAAAATAATTTTTTTTATGTCGAAAATATTGTTTTTTATTGTAAATATGGACATAGTTAACCCGTCTCACGGATAAATATTCGTAAAACCGTTTGACATGATATCTACTCTTAATTATATTATAATTCATGCATATAATATAAACTCAACATGCAAAACTATAATTTATCAGATAATCTCATTTTTAATACATTAAATCAAACATATTATTATTTATAAGTTATTATTCCACATTCAAATTTGGCTGAAGTATATATAAATTAGAGTAAAATAAAATTCACCATCTTTATTGTCATAATAATATTTCTGTAATTATTATGATAATCTATATACAAAGAATTTTGTTTTGTAATATTATTATTGGTGTTAAAATTGATCAAGATTATGTATAAAAATATTTAGTTATATCATCCAAAATTTATGTGAAATTTTTTAAATAATAACTAATACATGGTGATAAAATACTACTCCTAAAAATTGGAAATCGAAAATAACAGATAAATGAACAAAATCCCATTTTATAAATTTGTTCCACTGGAATTGTAGAGGTTAAAAGGTAACTTATAAATGTAAATAAGTCGTTAGCATCTTTTGCTATTTCCTCTCCCTCACCTTTCGTGTGCATTTGTGGATAGTTTTCTGTTTGGTTAGTAAAGCTTATAATCGATGATCTTTCTCTATTTTGAATAAAATAACAAGTTTTTCTGTCAAAAAAAAATTGTAAATAAGTCGATTGCCCTAGCGACGAGCTCTTTTTTTTTTTTATTATTATTTCAGTCTAAATATGATTAGACATAACTTTTATGGAAAACTTTATATTATAAGGAAAATTATAATTTTATTTATGTAAATTATCTATATTCCATTTTTAGCCTAAAATAGCATCGACCTGATGTAAAAAAATGATGATGTAGTGCAAGAAATTGATGATGTGGGATATGAAGTTGATGACGTGGAACCGAATATTGTAACAAGCTTGACGTCACGTCAATGCTCAAATGAGAAATGTTGAGAAGTGAAAAAAATTACTAAATTATAATACAAAAAATGAAATTTGAAAGATTTTAGGACTAAAATAGAAAATGGATAAATTATAAGACAAAAATCATGAATTTCATTTATCTATACTACCTATACTTCTATACTATATATATTATATGGCAAAAACTTGTGTGAAACGGTCTCACGGGTCGTATTTTATAAGGCGGATCTCTTATTTGGGTCATCCATGAAAAAATATTACTTTTTATGCTAAGAGTATTACTTTTTATTGTAAATATCGGTAGGGTTGTCCCGTCTCACAGATAAAGATTCGTGAGATCGTCTCACAAGAGACCTACTCATACTATATTATAAAGATTTGACCCAAATATTTGATCATGCCAAATTTTCTTTTCCAAATTATCCCTTGCCCATAATACCATTATTTTTCTCAAAAATATACAATAACTTCCGTATTTTATCTACTTTTTCAATTTTTGAAATTGCTAAAATATTTATTCATCTTGATCTAAACTTTTATATTTTTAAATAAATCAATAAATCAAACCCCAGAGAACTACTAAATACACATCGACGATATTGATATTATGCAAATAATTTGATTAAAAATATAAATAAACACGTTTTCCCTTTATTTGTATAAAATAGACTTTATTTTTGTATTCAAATTAACCTTTTTTTTTATTTTTGTAGTCAAATTAAAGGAGAAGCCATATATTGGAGGGTCTTGGTAAGTTGTAATTCGCAAAACTGTGGAGAGCATCCTGTTGTGGATTACATCAAAACGATGACGATTATGATGATAATACGGTACAAAAAATACGAAATAAAATAATCAACAAAAACACAAAGATTTACGTGGTTCACTCAATATAGGCTACGTCATCAAAGAGATCATACAATACATGTGCTCTATGCACTATTATATATAATAGTTGGGCCCATTAAAGAGACACCAAATTTTTTCCAAATTGCCCTGTATACATGTAAATTTGATTTTATGTATATATTAATAATTATAAGTATTTTTGAAAAGAAATATATCTTATTTATAAATAACAGAATATTATATATATTATATTATAAACATGCGTAGCTTGTTGTGGTAATGCTGGTATAGATAATTAAAAATTAAATTAAGAATTGACAAGATACTTATATGCGACAGATTATACACAGATTGAAGATCGATCGGAAGCGTTGAGCTGAGAGAGCGAAGTATGAAGATGCTAAGAAAGAAGAATAGAGGAGACGGTTTGAAAAAGATAAAAGAAAAAGGGTAGTGACAACGGTAGTTCTAGTGCAAGTTTTAGGATATATGTCTTGGAGTTTAACGGTTAAACTCCAACCGTACTGCAATCGATCAGATATTAGAAAAAGATACTATAAGTCAAGTCATTCAACAACGGCCAAATATAGAATGATTACACAGTATCATACCAGCTCCTGAATGACATAAAGTTGTCTATTTCGTCTATGACCTATAAACTTTTTCAGAAGCTAGGAGCTTAAAATCGCAAAAACGCAAGAAATATTAAATAAGAATTTAATGATACATACGACGATTGAAAGTGAAATGTTCATTTTGTCGGATAACAGTACAAATGATAGTTGATTTAAAAATTCGACAGTTGAAGCTTTTCAATTATATATGCGGATTTTAAAATGAAGAATAAGTTCAGTTGAGTAACAATTACAAGCCTTCATCTTTTAAATCTGCATTCATTAAAGATTTCTGACCACACTTAAGATATCATACTTCAAGCTACTCAACTATCACACTCATATCAGAATTTGTTGAACTGAATAATAAGAATTTCAACTTAAACAATGATGAGTCTTAGTTGAAGTGAGTTATTACAAAAAGTTGAATCAATCAAAGTATTAGTGAAATTCTTTCTCCATGGAAAAAAGATGACATGTGAGTATTTATTTCCGAACATCTATAAAATATTTGTCTTTTTACATTATGTGTATTTTACCATATGTTCATATCTATTTATTTCTTTGTAAATGCATTTTGCATTATATATACTTTATAACTGGTCAAGTCGGATCGCTGTTTCCGTACTTATTCATTTTCAATGGTCCAACTAAGCTAGATGTACAAGGTGAACACAAACTTGAGCACGATGACATGAAAGATGAGCTGACATTTTTTCTCTTTTTTTGGTCTTTTGCATAATAAAATTTCAATTGGATTTTTTACGAAGAAGCAAATAAATAAAATTTATCACCCCCGACAACTGTTCGCAGCTTTCGCTCTGGTTATTAATCTGAAAGATGTAATCTATACCCTCAGGGCAGTGGCCGTGGCTGTGGCTGTGGCTAGTAGCTGAATGCTCACGGCGACAGCGGCGAGCAGCTATCATCGGGGGTGAGAAATTATTTTGCTTGTCGCTTCTTTGTAAAATAATCCAATTGCAATTTTATTCCGTAGGACACCCAAAAAAAAAAAGAAGGAAAAAATATATATTGCCAGCTCAGCAAAGTATAATTTGAAAAATTGTTTCATGCACACTAACTATTGTTTCGTACTAGAACCATTTCAATTCGACTTTCATTAAGCCTTGACGATAAATTAATGTCGAGGACCAAACATGTCTAAATTTCATCGATCGATGATATCAAAATGGATTTGACCTAAAAAAAAGTATTATTGAAAACTTTATTTTTGACAAGCATTGACATGGTTATGAGTATAACATCTATGTACCAAAATTAAATAGGACAAGTACACACTTTTATAGGTAGCACTCCTTTCTATTTTTCATTTTCACAAAGAAACAAATGTATGAGAGAGACTACAAATTTCCCATTTAAGTAACCTACGAACAGAAGCAAAGAAAATAATTGGTATGTGTAGAATTGTCGTCCATGTCCTCTAATTTTGTGTGGCAGCCAAGTATGTGGGCTACTCCTTTTAAAATCATTTCATCCATGCTTAGGCTGTCCAAGCCTAATGATGTATTATAAAGAGTTAGAAGGTTTCACATTCCTCAGCGCTTTTTTTTGTGGTTAAGTTTATATGTGACGATTAGTAATTATATGTTTCATATGACTCGTGAGATGTGACAATCAAAGATAGATAATATAAGGATTATACGCTTATATGACGAAAGAGACAAATAATTGAGGCAAATCTAGCTCTCCGCCGGGCTAGGACAAGAGTAGAGGCTTCTCAAAATTTTTAGACATTTTTCTATGTACGTTGGGTATATATCATGTGTTTAATTGTAAACAGAAAGATTAATTTACGAAGAAAAAATCAAATAGAATCACGAAGAAAAATAATTTCTTGTCAAATAAAAAAGTATAAACGAGTTTATTATAGTATAAATAACTGCTCGTTTGGAATAAAATAAATATTGTTACCACGTGCTCACCAATTGGGGGAATGGGATCAATTATATCATAACAATTCTTCAATCGTAACTATCATATGCTCAATCAAATGTTTCGACAATGTCAAGAAGTTTATCAGATCAAAAACTATCAATTTATCCATTTAAGTTTAATATTGACATATGATAAACAGAAAGAACTAAATTATTCAGAAAAATCTTAAATTATAACAGACGAAAATGGATATTATTTGTTTCTTTTAATGATAAAAGGTTAGCATAGCATAGCATTGCATTGAAGTTGGTAAAAAAAGATCAGACGTGATTATGATTATGGAGGAAATCATATTTATTTTATTGGAATTGATGGTACGAGGATGATGACACACACGCATATATATAAATTCACGCGAAGTTATCACATTGATCAATTTTATGAGATAAATTTCTTATCCGACTTGGTTTAAAAAAATATTATTTTTATGTCAAAATATTATTTTTTACTCAAAATATAAATCGAGTAAATTTTTTTCACGAAAATAAATATGTAAAATCGTCCCAAGATAACTGTGCGCGTGTATGTGATCACATTAATGGACAAAGAAATCTACTGGCAGAGCACTAGCCCGTGTTGGGCGCTCCTCGTTTCTACCCCGTAGTTAATTTTGTGTTGCTCCATCAATAGTACTGTCACATGTCCTTTTGATACTTGTTCTGTTGACTACTTAATTGAATAAATCTTCTCAATTTCCCATTTCAATTCATGTTTTATCATATTATATAATAATAATAATATTTGATTTTTTTTTTGCAAGTATATATAAAATATAAATTATTTTAACAAATCTTAATACATAGCACAAAATTAATGTTGAAACACTATCTCAAAAGATGGAAATGAGCCGATTAAAGTGATATCACCAACTTTCATGGGAAGTGGGGAGCAGTGAAGAACTTAATGGGAGAGATATTTTTCTCCAACTAATTTATTTTTAAAATTTTATACATATATAGTAGATTTTAGAAATAGATTCACTTTGTAAAAACATTTTCATACTTTGTTTTTCCTTTTTCTAATTTCTAGGTATTTATACAAACGAAAAAGAAAATTGATCACATATATTATCTTAATATACTATATATATTAAAGCATCACCTATTTATACATTGAGTATTAACCTCTTGGTGGTCGTTCTAGGTAAACGAATTTAAATATCACATTCATTTACTAAAAATTATTTGAGTAGGTATCTTGTGAGACGGTCTCACGAATCTTTATCTGTGAGACGGGTCAAACCTACCGATATTCACAATAAAAAGTAATACTCTTAGTATAAAAAGTAATATTTTTTCATGGATGACCCAAATAAGAGATCCGTCTCACAAAATATGACCCATGAGACCGGCTCACACAAGTTTTTGTCAAATTATTATAAAAACATATTTATTTAATTTATAATACAATTGTAACTATCATATCTAATATTACCATTTTCCCAAATTCATAAGATTACCAAATTTTTCTCTATCATTATATATTTTTTAAAATTTATAAAGATATAGAATAAACCAAATTTATTTTAATCATAATTAATTTTTTAGGAATAAAAAGAAGTTAAGCTTAAAATTGGAAAAATTCATGCATGCAAATGATCGCGCGAATAAAATTCGCGAATTTGGAACAAAAAACAAAGTTCGAAACCTATTTGTAACAAACTTCTCTCTAAAAAAAAATTCTACGCAACATCCTTAGCGCATGCATGACCTTATTATAATTTTTTGTTGTAACATGTTTTAGTCTTTAAAATAACTATGCCTTTCATACAATAGCAAGACATATATACTTAGCATATATCACAAATCAATATTGTAACATAATATCATAAACAAACACAAATGCTTTCAACCACATTAGCTGAAAACAACTTGCTAGGATTTGCATCAGAGTGGAAAGCCTAAAAACTAAGGATCCTAAAATAGGGAAAAAAAATTGGTAAAAGCAAGCAAGAAATTGAAACCCTATGACCATATGGAGTTACCTCCTTTGTCTGTCAAATATCAAATCCACCACACTTTAATTTGTGTAAAACTTCTGCAGGACGCAACAAATCCTCCCATCCTAATTTTCGCCATTAAAGGGTACATTTTTGTTTTTCCATTCTAAGAAATGTCATAAATATGAATATATTTCACATCTGTGGAAACTGGCCTCCCTTGGTAAGTATTCAATGTTTTTGTAAAATTTATTGCAAAGGATTGCGATGCTTAACTGCTAATGAACAAATTTTGATGTTATAAAATAGAATTTCTTTTGTTTTTATATAATTTCATATATATTTATACTAATGAAAAATGCTTTTGTCTTTGGAGAATTAATGAAGAATACTAGAACACTTTTAGAATTTTTAATCCACGATATTTTTTTAAGGATGTTAATAAAATAATTGGTCCCTTCCTCTCACATTATCTTTAAATTAAATTCTCTATGGGTTGTTCGAGTTGATTGAGTAGGCGAGGACGAAACCAAATGATCACGAGTACGATTACTCCTACCAACATTTTCTCGGATGAGCTTGCGCACAAAACTTATTTAGTTTGGTTTACCAAGTTTACCTGTTTTGCATCCTAATGCATTAAACTTGAGAGTTTATACGGTGTACACCCAAAAAGATAGTTGCGGGTTTCTCTCACAAAATAAAAAATTTTAAAAGTCATAATATTTGAAACAAAAATAAAAAAGATGAACCATATCAAACCCTACTCTCTTTCTCTGTGAATGACGGATCTTTCGGCACTAAACAGTCCTTAAATCTCGGCCTTCCTTGTTTATCTTTTTTCTTGGATAAACTCTATAAATATTAACCCTTCCACGCTTTCAAATGTTCAATCCCACAACCCCTTCATCCTTTCTTTTCTTTCATCATTGTTATTCTTATTATTCATCTTGTTGATTAAGCTTTTTCTGAAAGTGAATCTCACTCGCTGGGGAAACATATGGACACCCTTTGAAGCTTTATTTTCGTCCTTGAGTAGCTTTTTTGCTCACCTTATCTTCCTTTCCACCGAGTAGTGATGTCAAATTAGGGTTTCTTTTATTCTTCGTTTCTGAAACAAATCCTTTACTCTTGTTTTTCTTAATGGATTGATATTGACGGAGATCTCAATACCCCTCAAGTCAGTTTTTGCTGGTGCAGCATCATTAAGATTCACATAGCTTTTTCTGAGGCCTATAATGGGATCTGAGGAACATCGGATGTGAGAATCTTGATGATGCTGCAGCGGCAACGAATGACTAATTTTCGACGCTTTTCACGATTATTTCAACTCACGGTAGGTTGTAGAAAGTTATTCAACGTAATGTACGGAACACATGTTTTTGTTCATTGTACCGTAGATCTAGTTATATGCATACACTATGAACAAACGATATGCCATTTTTGTTCTAGGGTTTAGCGTAGCTCGACTTTTTAGTCTTCTGCCAAGAGATTTCTCACAAGATATGGAGAATAAAATGAAAATGAAAGCAGGGAATTGTAGGGTATTTTTTCATAAAGTTGAATATCAACATTTAGATTCTGGTTTTTGTAGTTCCTCCACTGAATATAGAATAAAATGAAAATGAAAGCAGGGAATTGTAGGGTATTTTTTTTATAAACTTCGATGTCGACATTTAGATTCTGGTTTTTCTAGTTCCTCCACTGATTCTTTGCCTGTCTTCTGCTATACTTTTGTGTAACATGGGATGATTCAAATATGAGTCAGCTGCATCAAATTATGAGCTTCCTTAACATCCGCTGATGTCTGAAAAGTTGCTATGGTTACATCTCGTATGTCAGTACTTTTACGTTTTACTGCTGTACAGAAAATGAGGTGATATTTAATCCAGTATTTAAATGAAATATTTGCATTCATTTCACTGTTTTATCCCCTACCGAGACTCTATATTTACTCATAAGCAACAGTACTATATTGTTTTGTTATGTTTTAAATGTTTGGTTCACTCGAGCTTTGTTAGATCTAATGGTTTAATGTTTCTTTGTTGATTATAGAAGTTGTGAATTCCTTTGAATTAAGTAACTGATCTATCTGTTCATTTGATATCAATTTGATTGCCTTATATGATAAATTATGTACTTGTTTAAAATCCGATCAGTTCGGTTTCGTTTATGTGTTTTTTGTTAAAGCATGTAGATTGGACAAACTGCATTTTGATAGGAGAGTTGTTTTGATATATTTTACGTTTGATACGATTGGTTTAATCAGTTCTATTATTTCTGTGTTGGATTTGATTCTTTTAGAAGTTTTAGTGATTCTGTCCAACAATTTATACATTCAAGTTAATCAATCAGTAAGCAAGAGCAAATGTGATTATTCAAGTGAAAATAGTGTGAGCAAATGTGTCATATTTTAGGTTATTAACATATCTTTTCGAATTTTACATGCATTATCTATAGCTGTAGAAATGTTTTCTAAAACTCTATCCGAGATGGAGATTTGTAATATTGAAATCTCATACAGGTTCTGAATCCTAATCAGTTTAGAGTCTTTGTTCTACATGCCGAAATAAAAGAATTTGTTGGCGAAAAAGAGGAGTGAAAATGGAATCAGGCCTTAGATTACAATATAAAAAAGTTTTTATCCAATTAATGTCTCATCTTACTGTGACAACAATAGAACTATCGCATTTGAAACATAGGAGTGTATTGGTGTAAAATAATCAATATTTGAGAATTTAATAGCTTTTAGTGAAAAAATGGAAAAATAAAATTAAGTTACTGTATGAAAACAAACATCGACAAATTACTTGAATAAAAACCAAAATATATCTCCTTATAAGACTAAAAATATTGCAATTTTCCTGATTACAATTACCAATTTTTTTAGTTAATTACTAAGTTTAAGGTTGAGTTATGGGAACATATAATGTTCTCTTGTGTCTTAATGTAAACAAAATGGATACTATACATTGAACCATCCGTTGCTTCTTCTTGCGACTGTTAAAACAAAGTGAAATAATAGATTATAGCAAAAGAAGTAAATATACTTTACCAAAATTATAATTTTCATCCAGAAAAAAATAATCAAGTCAGCTTGTGTGCTATTACACTTGTGCTTGATACACTCTTTCTTCTTATAATACAGTCCTATGTGACATCCTCGTTCGATCTTGATTTTGAATTCGATCAACTATCAGGTATATCAAACAACAATTCGAGCTCAACTCAAAAACTCATAAGCTTGGATTACTTGCTTTCGAAATCTTCTAATACTTATGCATTTATAAGCAATTACAGTACATATAAAAGCCACATGTAATAATGTGTTGATTTTATTAAATGAGGAATTTATAATTTTGTGTTGGATAGAGCAATGTATTTTTTTTTAAATAAGGAATTTATAATTTTGTTAGTCACATGTAACAACGTGTTGATTTTATTTGTTTTTAAATTATTGCAGGGTATTCTTAAACTTTAAATATAGTACATGTAATGTAGATGTCTGAATTCTGATAGTAGGCCAATATATGATTTTATAGCGAAAAGAAATTTATTAAACAGTTAGGCTTGATTATGTAAAATGGAATAAACTACATTTTTAGGAAAGAAAATAAAAGTGTGATGAAAAGGAGGCGTATAATGTTTAACTCGATTTATTTCTATTTAGTCTTGTATGTTTCTCTCTTTGTAATTTTGAACTTCTTTGTAGTCAAATTTTATTGTCTCGTGTCTTTCAATTTTTTGCAATTTTAGTCAGTTTTCCATAGGATTGCCAATATGATAATACACACGTAAGCTCTACATACTTACATCGTCACCACATCAGCTCCGCTTCGGAAAAGAACTAGGATTGAAAAATAAAGGACCAAAAATAGTGAATACGACTGAAATTTGACAATATAGATAACCAAAAGCGTTAAAAAAATATTTATAATCAAAATTGCAATTTTTCATGGTTAACATTATTGTATTCAGAAACTGGGATGGGAAAAGTCACACTGAAATCTGATAAATCTAAGCATGGGACGAAGTAAGGACGAGGGAGTTGTCTGTTTCTTATCACATTACATAATTTAAAAATAAATGCTTTTGTTTCCTGTAGTTAAACAATAGTTTTCGTTTTTAGTTTATTTCTTTAATTAATATATGATTATAAACTTCAGAAGTTGCATTTTCTTTATATTTTTATTATTTCATATTATTTTAATAACAATTAAATTATATATTCATTGTGACATAAACAAATAGACCTTTGAATCCTCATTACATAGGATGGATGAGTTCGTATGGTCAAGGGATGCGTTACGAGACGGGTCAAACCGGAATCGGTCGAGAACCGGCCCAAACCCATTTAACATTTTTGTAAAAATAAAATATACATAAAAATGATGAAAGAATAATTTTAAAGAACATAAAAAAAATAGTATGAGAGTAATACTTAAATATATAATAAAAGAGAAGAAAAAATCATTTAAAATAATAAATCATATATTGCCCTAGCTGATGATAGAAAGGGATGGAGTAAGACGAGACATGAGGAATTATTGGGTCGATTATTTGAATGATAAAGCATCCAAGTCCACTTTGATCACCTACTCGGAAATCCTTTATTTTTTTTCCTTCTTTTTTTCTAAAAAAAAATTTTAAAATATTAAAAATTAATAAATAATATTTTCTTATCTAAATAGAACTCATAGTTATTTTATTTCTAAAAGTTTTCGAACAAAAATCTAGCGTATTATTTAAACAATATTTCATTTTCGCCCCAAATGGTGGACAATAATCTGATTTAAAATATCGATTGTTTTTAAAGATCGAAGAGGGATTAATCAGATCTTAAACTTGAAACATCGTTCCAAACCTGAGATATTGATGTCAAATTGAAAAAAGGCTGGTTGCTACCAAAAAGAACTTGGAGAATAAGTATATAGTTTTAAATAATTATAATTAAATATAACATAAATAATAAGATATATACAAATGTAATTATTGTTGGATCAATTTTAATTTATATGGGCTTATAGGTGAATAATTATGTGTGTGGGTTGTCTGTTAAGTTAAGCTCAAAATAAAGTGATCAAATAAGGTTTCGGGTTATTGGGCTTTAATGTATCTGATAGGTTATTGGGCCTTTAATGTGTAGAGACATAAGTGTAATTTCTGTTTTTATGATGGGCTAAAACAGAAATATCATAAGATAATGATAATATTATCTATATATATGGGTCATGGTCCCCAGATCTCGCGTTATCACTTTCACTATTCTCTCTCCCATTAAGAAAATAGTTCTGAAGAGAAACTAAAGGATTCTCTCAAGAAAAGAGCGCGTAGATCTGGAAGATCAAGGCACGTTCTAAAGAATTCAGGATTATGGCTTCAGGTACGCTTCCGCTTAAGTTTTCAATCAGATTCTTAATGATTTATCATGATTGATTCTGCGGTTTATGGGTTTTCTCCAACAAGTGGTATCAGAGCCATTCATGCTTGAATCATTGAGATTTGTTTCAAAATTTTTGGATATTATTAGGCTCCAGATCTGGAAAAGAAAATTTTATTTAAAACTTTTCTATTATGGTTTTAGATCTGAAAATTTTTTTTGATATGGTTTCAGATCTGAAATTTTTTTTTGATATGTCTTCAGATCTGAAAAATATTTTGATATAGTTTCAGATCTGAAAAATATTTTAAATAAAAACAAATCTTTTAAAGTTTTAGTTTTTGGTAAAAAAGATTTGGTTGAAGATTTTAAGGATTTGGTATAAGATTTCGATTTTCCTTCCAATTTTTGTTCAACAAAATATTTTAGAGGAAAATCGAAAATTTGGAATAAATTTTTTTTTAAAAAAAAAAAAAAAAGGTACGGATCCGGGTCGGCCCGTACGGATTCGGGTCGGGTCGTACTGGCCCACCGACCCGACCCGTACGGACTCGGGCCTGGTCGTACGGACCCGGGCAGGCCCGATTCGTACGGGCCCCGGCCCAGCCAGTACGGAATTTCCAAAAAAAAAAAATTTTTTTGGTTCAGTTTATTCGGTTAAGGTTAAATATTCATTAATTCAAATAATGATAAGGTTATATGTATTTTTAAAATTGATTAATTGAAATAAAATGTCGCCAAAGTGACCACTTTTATGGAAATTAATTTTATTTTGAAATACAAAAAGATTTTGGGTATATGTGATTTATATGAATATTGATCGGCCTAAAGTAAGGTTAATATTTAATATAATTACATATGCATTTGTGGTGGTAAACATGTGATAGTTATTCAGTTTTTCATGTGAATAATAAATCGGCCCAAAGGAAGATTGTTATTTGACATGATAGTTACTATCAATGTTTGACTGCTGCGCCAGGATATCACTTACAAGTTAATGTTTTGTCCAAAGATGAAACATTAATGGAGTTTTCGATATTCTGTTTATGGGGGTTTACATTATTTGAATTTATTGATTATTTTATTTGGATATTTGGTTGAGCATGTATATTTGGTTTTTTTTGTTCTCTGTTCAGATTTGACTCCTGCAAATATTCATTCCAACATAAATTCTATTCCTATGTTAAATGGCTCTAATTTTAAATTATGGCAAGAGAATTTATTGATAGTTCTCGGAGTCATGGATTTGGACCTTGCGATAAGGGTTGACTCTCCTCCCGTCATTACGGATAAGAGTACCTCTGATGAAAAGAGGGAGTTTGAAAGGTGGGAGAGATCGAATTGCATGTGTATGATGATCATGAAGAGGGCCATTCCAGAAACATTCAGGGGCACAATGTCTAGCGATATTGCTACGGCTAAGGCTTTCCTTCAAGACCTCGAAAAGAGGTTTGCTAAAAGTGAAAAGTCTGAAATGGGTACACTTTTGGCAAGCCTAGTTTCAATGAGGTATAGGGGTAAGGGCAACATCAGGGAGTACATTATGGAAATGTCTCATCAAAGCACTGAAGCTTGACCTCTCTGAGGACTTGCTAGTGCATCTGGTTTTGATATCTCTTCCTCCTCAGTTTAACCAGTTCAAGGTGAGCTATAACTGTCAGAAAGAGACTTGGTCTCTGAATGAGCTCATCTCGCACTGTGTCCAGGAAGAGGAAAGGTTGAAGCAAGATAAGACAGAAAGTGCTCATTATGCCTCTACTTCGAAGGTTAAAGGAAAGAAAAGGAAGGATAAAGAAGCTACGGATACACAGCCTCCGAAGAAACAACAGAAGAATCCTAGTGATTTTCAAAGTTCTGGTTGTTTTTTCTGTGGCAGTGATAGGCATATGAAGAAGCAGTGCAGTAATTATCACGCTTGGCGTGCTAAGAAAGGTATGCTTCTGGATATAGTTTGTTCTGAGGTTAATTTAATTCAGTGCCTAGACATACGTGGTGGATAGATTCTGGTGCAACAACTCACATCAGTGTGTCTATGCAGGGTTGCCTGGATTTCCGAAAATCAAGTGATGCTGAAAGATTCATCTATGTTGGTGACGGCAACAAAGTTGAAGTTGAGGCAATATGGAAATTTAGATTATTGTTAAAGACTGGAATATATTTGGATCTTTATGAAACATTTGTCGTACCGTCTTTTAGACGAAATTTGATTTCCATTTCTGCATTGGACAAATTTGGTTATTCTTGTTCTTTTGGAAATGGAATATTCAGTTTGTTTCTCGTTTCAAAATTGGTTGGTTCTGGTTCTTTATCAGGATACGATACTCTTTATTCTTTGGATGTTATTGCTTCATTTAACGAATCCCTGCAAATAAGTAGAGGCACTAAAAGAAAATTAACTAGTGAGAATTCAGCTGCGTTATGGCACAAAAGACTGGGTCATATCTCTGAAAAGAGAATAAGGAGACTTGTGTCAGACGAAATTCTCGAACCTTTAGATTACACAGATTTTAATAATTGTGTTAATTGTATAAAGGGAAAACAAACCAACAAAACAAGATTTGAAGCCAACAGGTGTTCAGGCGTCTTAGAACTTATACATACTGATATTTGTGGATCATTCCCTTCGGCTTCTTGGAATGGTCAACATTATTTTATAACGTTCACAGACGATTTTTCAAGATATGACTTCATTTATCTCATTCATGAAAAGGCACAGTCATTGGATGTGTTCAAAAACTATAAAGCTGAAGTTGAAAAACAACTTAGCTTAAAAATTAAAAGCGTTAGATCTGACCGTGGTGGTGAATACTATGGTAGATATGACGGTTCAGGTGAACAACGTCCATGACCTTTTGCAAGATTCTTAGAGGAATGCGGTATCGTCCCACAGTACATTATGCCGGGTTTGCCCACTATGAATGGTGTTGCTGAAAGACGAAACAGAACGCTTAAAGATATGGTGAGGAGCATGATCAGTCATTCTACCTTACCAGAATCACTCTGGGGAGAAGCACTAAAGACCGCAGCATATATCCTTAACAGGGTTCCAACTAAAGCATCGACCAAAACCCCTTATGAACTTTGGAAGGGTAAAAAGCCTAGTCTTAAGCATCTGTACGTTTGGGGATGTCCAGCTGAGGCAAGGCCTTACAAGCCTAATGAAAAAAAACTAGACTCAAGGACGGTTAGTTGTTATTTTATTGGATACTCTGAAAGATCCAGGGAGTACAAGTTTTATGATCCCACAAGTAAGTCGATTTTTGAGACAGGAAATGCCCGGTTCTTTGAGGATGTTGAGTTTGCGGGGGGAGATAAAGTAAGAGATATTGTCTTTGAAGATGAATATGTAAATATTCCCACATGTGTCTTGGAAATTGATCAAGATTACATTCCTCACTTTGACCAAGACACAATACAGGAAGATAATATTAGAGATCCTCCCATTCCAGATGAACAAACTCAAGCACCTTCAGAACCTATGCCATTAAGGAGATCCACTAGAGAGCGGAGAAATGCAGTGCCAGATGATTACATTGTATTTCTTCAAGAACATGAGGCAGACATTGGATTGATGGAGGATGATCCTATTAACTTCCGTCAAGCCATGGAAAGTTCTAACTCTCAAAAGTTGAATGATGCCATGAATGAGGAGATAAAGTCCATGAAAGACAATGACGTATGGGATCTTGTCCCATTGCCTAAAGGTACGAAGCCCATTGGTTGTAAATGGATATTTAAAACCAAGAGGGATTCGAAAGACAATGTGGAAAGATATAAGGCTCGTCTTGTCGCTAAAGGCTTTACACAGAAAGAAGGCATTGATTATAAAGAGACTTTCTCTCCGGTTTCTTCGAAAGACTCTTTAAGGATTATAATGGCGTTGGTGGCGCATTTCGATCTTGAGCTTCATCAGATGGATGTAAAGACGGTGTTTCTAAATGGTAACATTGATGAAACGATTTATATGGTGCAGCCAGAAAATTTTGTGTCCAAAGACACAAATAATATGGTTTGCAAATTAAAGAAATCCATCTATGGGCTCAAGCAGGCATCTCGACAATGGTATTTCAAATTTCATCAAGTGATCATCTCGTTTGGTTTTGAGATGAATTTGGTCGATGATTGTGTGTACCATAAGTTCAGTGGGAGTAAGTATATTTTATATTTTTTTGGTTTTGTATGTTGATAACATCCTGCTCGCTAGCAACGATATAGAGTTGTTGCATGACACCAAGAGATTTCTAGCTAAGAATTTTGAGATGAAAGATCTTGGTGATGCATCTTTTGTACTGGGTATTCAGATACATCGGGATCGCTCTCGAGGTATTCTTGGATTATCTCAGAAAGGCTATATCGAGAAAGTTCTCAAGCGATATGGGATGCAAGATTGCAAACCAACGGATACCCCTGTGGCTAAGGGAGACAAATTTAGTCTCAAACAATGCCCAAAGAATGATTTTGAGGAAAAGGAAATGCAGAAGATTCCCTATGTATCTGCAGTGGGGAGTCTGATGTATGCTCAGGTTTGTACACGTCCAGATATTGCGTACGTGACAGGAATGTTGGGACGATATTTAAGTAATCCAGGAGTGGAACATTGGAAAGCAGTCAAAAGGGTCTTACGGTACCTACAGAGAACAAAAGATTACATGCTCATATATCGGAGGTTGGATCAGCTTGAGATCATTGGGTATACTGACTCCGATTTTGCTGGATGCCAAGATAGTATGAAATCTACGTCGGGCTACATCTATCTCCTTGCTGGAGGTGCCATTTCCTGGAAGAGTGCTAAACAGTCACTTATAGCCTCTTCCACCATGGCAGCTGAGTTTGTAGCGTGTTATGAGGCATCCAATCATAGAATATGGCTGCAAAATTTTGTCACGAAACTGCGCATTGTTGATGGCATTGAAAGGCCACTAAGGTTACATTGTGACAATAAATCAGCAGTTATGTATTCCAATAACAACAGGAGCTCGACGAAGTCAAAACATATTGACATCAAGTTTCTGGTTGTTAAAGAAAGAATTCAGAGTGGAAAGTTATCTATTGAGCATATCGGTACAAACTCCATGGTTGCGGATCCGCTTACTAAGGGATTACCACTCAAACAGTTTCATGAGCACATTGCTAGTATGGGTGTTATGTCAATTGAGGAAATTCAGTTTTAGTGGGAGTTTGTTATTTTAAATACTTTTCAGTTGTAGACATTTTCAGTTACAGTTATGCAAATTTATTTTTTGCAGAAATAAATTTCAAGTTAAATTGCACTCTGATTATGGTTTAAAGTTTGATCTCAATAAAGTTAAGGGAGGACAAGTTGGAAATAGGCATGTTACGGTCACATTGCATGAAATTTCCATGCTACACATCCACTTCATGATCCATGTCATTCAGTTGTGTTGGCATATGTGACCACTGATGGGTCTAGCTACCTTGAGTGTAGCGAAGAGTGCTTTGATCCTATGTTGATGTGATTGATGGACCGGATTGGTTATAGATACATTTCAGAATGACAACAATTTTGAGCTCATAAGGTTATTTCACAAAGATAATTATAAGGTTGCACATATAGCCTAAGTGGGAGATTGTTGGATCAATTTTAATTTATATGGGCTTATATGTGAATAATTATGTGTGTGGGTTGTCTGTTAAGTTAAGCCCAAAATAAAGTGATCAAATAAGATTTCGGGTTATTGGGCTTTAATGTATCTGATAGGTTGTTCGGCCTTTAATGTGTAGAGACATAAGTGTAATTTCTGTTTTTATGATGGGCTAAAACACAAATATCAGAAGATAATGATAATATTATCTATATATATGGGTCATGGTCCCCAGATCTCGCATTATCACTTTCACTATTCTCTCTCTCATTAAGAAAATAGTTCTGAAGAGAAACTAAAGGATTCTCTCAAGGAAAGAGCGCGTAGATCTGGAAGATCAAGGCATGTTCTAAAGAATTCAGGATTATGGCTTCAGGTACGCTTCCGCTTAAATTTTCAGTCAAATTCTTAATGATTTATCATGATGGATTCTGCGGTTTATGG
>NC_133313.1:533315-533599 GCF_012295235.1 Primulina huaijiensis
ATATAGAATTGAAATATATATTATTAAAACTGAAATTTGATAAAACCGAATATCATAATCGAAAAGAAAAACATATCCAACTAATATTATATTGTTCTATATATATATATGTGTGTGTGTGTGTGTGTGTGTGTGTATTGGATGCACAAGTTTATCAAAAATCAATGTATGTGCGCAACTATTATAAAATCGTGTTACACTCGATCCCTCCACAAGAAAAATACTGAGAAGTCAATTCCACAAATTTAATGCTCCATTGATTTTTAGGACACACACAAATATAT
>NC_133313.1:540616-558799 GCF_012295235.1 Primulina huaijiensis
TATATATATATTTGTGTTGTTCTGATTATAAATATGTATTTACATAAATATATTGAATAAACTAAAAATATATAAATACTAAATAATAATCAAATTTAGTGATAATTATTAGAGTACAAAATTGTATAACTAAATTATTTGAATGAATAATGTCATATGTATATTCAATTTTTTTACTTACTTTACTGTGAATTTATTTTAAAAGTTCGTTATTATAACTGATATTTATCATGTATCTTGATATATTAAATTCTTAAGATGATTTTTAAAATTTATTTAGTTCATATTATACAAAATATAACAAAAAAATTAAAAAATACATTAAATAATATTTACATTTTCAATGTCCAGTCCACCCTATTTTAAAATCTTGACTACGCTCCTGGGTAGACAAGCGTTAACATCTCGTCAAACTGATTGAATTGTTGTTATTAGTTCTAAGTGAGAGTCGGACAAAAGTTGAATCGAGTTTGTATGACACGATTGTATAATCTAGTGGAATCCTTACATTCATATAAAAAAAAAAAGAGACAGTAGAAAGATTTGACCTTCCAAATTTCATAAACAAATAGCACGTGTTCATTTATTTGTTTTACACAATCAGTTTTGATACACATTATTTAGCGATTTACAAGCTTTGTTTATTCATCGTTTTGGATAATTATTTCTCACATCAACTCGAATTGTTTCCCTACTTTATATTAAGTTACTCGACTTATCGGTTCAGATCAATATTTATTTTATTGGTTCTTAACCCAATCATGAATGATAAATGTGTACGAGTTGAAGAAAAAACTATGAACTCCAAGTGTGTAAGAAATAGATGGTGTCCACAAGGCAGAAACAAAAAGTGAAAACTGGCTTCCATTACTTGACCAAACAACTCGACTGACAATTCATCACAAACAGACAAAAATAATTTTTTTTCACAGTTTCCAATTCAAATTTCATACTCAATAATAATACCATATCTTTGTCCGATCTATTTGTCATATCCGATACTGAATTGGACAAAATAATTGTACTCTGTTTATCAATCAATTAATTATATTAAACAATTCAACTACTGCTCATGTTGAGAAAAGTTTAATTTTACATGGATTTTTTAATTAGTGGTGCTTTGCAATCTCGTATTATTTTTTTTGGGAATGATTATTGAACGATTAATTTGAGGAAAAAGGGATGATAATGACATATTTTTCGATGAGTAGGTCTTTCATAATAAGACAATCTCACGGATCTTTATTCGTGAGACGGATCAATCATGTTCATATTTACAATAAAAATTAATATATTTGAAATAAAAAATAATAATTTTTCGTGGGTGACCCATATAGAATACATGTTTCACAAAATTGACCCGTGAAACCGTCTCACATGAGTTTTTGCCATAATAATAGATAATCGGACTAATTAAGTTTCATTATTTATTTAATTTAATACAAAACATAAGACGATTATTTTTTTTAGAAAGATTAAAATAATAAAGTTTCAAATTAATTTGTATATAAATCACGTAATTGTTTAAATATATTAATAGGTATCATGTGCAACGATATCAAATATATATACATATATATGAGATATGACGACATAGTCTATACATGCAGTAAAAAATAATATTTTTTACATAAAAAATAATAGTTTTCCATTCAAAATAATATATATTAAATAATATTTTTCATAAGTTGAGCAGGATCAACCAATCTCACGAAATTTGTGAAAAATTTGAGATGATTTAGGATCTTCATTATAATTTGATGTGATTTTGTTCCCAATTTTTATGAAAATATTTGGTTTTGGTTTAAATTGAAACCTAACCATAGGTAGTACCTATCTATAAAAGATTTTATATATTAAAAACAGCTTAGGATAATCACTTCTTATGGTCCCCCCTATATGCATGGCTAGATAAGATATTTTTGAAATTTAAAAATATATAATATAAGATACTTTTTTCACAAGGATTAAATGATAATGGAAAGATTTTGACTTTAAATATGAAAGGAAATCTAATATAGAAAAGAAACCACATTACATTAAATACACTCTATTACGATTGATGAACAAATAGGACCAAGAAAATCAAATGTACTTTCATTATATACATATTTTTTGGTAAAATTGTGAAAATGAATTATAAAATTTTCGTGTTTTCTATTTTCGTTGTTTATTCTAAAAAATTTTAGGGATATTTAAAAAATCAAAAGAAATTACTCTAAAATTTCACCAATATAATATAATGTAATAAAAAAAATTGTGAGAATTGTACTTTCTAGTGAGACTTTCAAAATAAAATTAAGTGTGCCAACGCTGTCTACAGCAACATTTTGACTCGAGACCTTCTAGGCTTTCTTGATTTAAATTAAATTGTAACAGCTGGAACACGGTTTTGATTATCCTCCAATATTAATTTGAAATGTTTAATTTTTATCGGGTCAAACACATATTAATTAGGCACTTCTACATTTATTATTTATTAATTATATACGTTTTAGATATTATTTAAAATATTTGTATTACATTTAATTAATTGTTGTATTAAGTAGTTTGAAAATTAATCTGACTAATTATAGAGTTGAAATGCTTTCAAACCATTCTAATTACACTGATTACATACTTTCTACCCATGACTAAAGAGTAGGTATCTTGTGAGACGGTTTCACAAATCTTTATCTGTGAGATGGATCAATACTACCGATATTCATGGATAGTCCAAATAAGAGATAATCTTAGCATAAAAAATAATACTTTTTCATAGATAACCCAAATAAGAGATCCGTATCACAAAATACGACCCGTGAGATCGTCTCACATAAGTTTTTGTCATGAAAATAAATAATGGATTATCCCAAAAACTACTAATAATCTATAAATGCGGCAACAAACCAAGAGGGTTTTTAATTAGTCTATTATTATGATCTGTAGCTCAATATTTTTTTTTCAATAAAAAAATCTTCAAACCGGTTACTTTTCTACACAAAATTTATCTAAATTTTTAAGGGGCAATAAACATGGCTTCGTGTATGTACATGGACTAGTCGATGTTGGTAAAAAGATAAACGATGCGCACAACAAATTTGGCTACGTGTGGTCAGATGACTCGTCGGATCTATTGTCGTATCTCTACACATTTTTGCTGGTTTGGTAGAAACTATTTACATGAATAGTGTCTTTGTCTAACCAGCATATGACATGTGTATTGAACGATGAATCATGGTCACTCATCTATACATCATAATTGAATAAGTGACCATGATTTGTCTATTAAACACACGTATCATGTGTTAGTGAATAAAAACACTACCCATGTTGGTAGTATGAACAAAGCTCGGGTTTGATTCACTGCTACAATCCCAACCGTTGGCTTGCTAAATCGCATCTAAACTCGGCCCATCCGACCCTTGAATTCGCCAGATCAAACTCCATCCACATATCCTGCTGGTGATGGTGCCCAATCACATAAGCCTCGACTCCCAATAAATCTGAGTTCCCAAAAGTGAAGCAGAAGATCCCATCACTCCCCCGGGTCATACCCGGAACCCGGTACAGCAACTTCTCACCCGAAACACTCATTTCAACGCCTCGAAACATCAGATTCACGCTCGGCAATGGCGGCAAACCCGCCCTGTTCAGCTCCACTCTGTAGCACAAATCCATCGCCCCTTGGAACACGAAGTTGGGATCCTCGTACGGGCGCAGAACCCCCCTTGTCTGACTCAAGAACTCGTTTTTCAGCGCTGTGTAAGCCGAACCGAGCAAGAAGGTGAACTGCGTGCCCGAATCCACCATGGTTTGGCCTGCGCCGGTGTGATCGGGCTCGTATACCGACTTGGGCAGTGGAAGGATTGTGTTCGAGACCCGTATGCCTTCGAGCTGGACAGTGTACGCGACTCTGTCGAAATACGGCAGAGGGACCGACATCTGAACCATGGGAGTGTAGTTCAACGGCCGCAGCCACTGGAAATTCGCCACACCAAAGAGCAGAACGCCCGACGAGCCACTGCCCGATATGCAATATGAGAATTGAGGGTAACCCATCTGCGAAACGAATGATAAAGCGCCTCTGTTCAACCCGATTAACCCGGTGGTTTTGGAGTCTTCATCAGGGGTGGTTGTGGAGCTGGAATCCATGCACCCGAACGCCATTTTTGGAGTACTATTCGGCCCGCCGATACTGAAAGTTTCGGACGCTAAACTACCTTCGACAGATGACATATCCGCGTACGAGAGAACCACGTGGCATAGCTTATTTGCATCGCAAGAAACGGGTATGGTGAAGTCCCGGGTCCTGGATGTGCAGGTGGGTGAGGAACATGGGACCGGGCGGTAGGAGGTGGAGATTTGTGGGCTGAAAGACATTGGTGTTGAGGTTGTTTTCTTGCAGTGGAGCCATGAAAGCTCGCTCCCTGTGTCGAGCACCATGGTGACTTGCTGAGGAGGCGAGCCGACTGCGAGGGAGACTGTGAGAGACACGTTGTGGCGGAAAGAGAGCTTGTTGGGTGGTTTTGGGATGATTTGAGGCGAAATTTGCTGTGCTTTTAGTGGCAGAATCAGTGAAGAAGAAGGGTTAGCAGGTTTGCAATAACTCAGCTGCATGAAAAATGTACAGAACATAAGAAATTCAGCAAAAAGAAAGCGGCGAAACTCCATTAGCTTTGTGTTTGAGCTGTATGGCATACGGTAGGAGGGAATAGTTCTTTCTTTGGCTTTGTGGGTTTTAAAGGCACAACACAGGTTTTATAAAGGGGATCGATGAGGAGTATAAAACAGGGCACACGGGCATATTGGTCCACTTCAAAAGTAGTAATATGCCCACGAAATCGATCTACTGATTGGTCAGTTTTGAGTTTTAATCATTAATAGTTAAAATTTGGTTTTGGTTCAATCGATTGATTTTTTTTTTTAATTTTGCATTTTTTAATATTGATATGATATTAGATATTAATCATATTGTGTCGAGAGTTACCTTAAGAAAAAAATAACAATGAAATAATTAAATTATGGAAATCCATTTAAAAGATTAGTGTTATTATTTATGAAAAAGAATATATATTTTGTTTCAGTTATCGGTACTCGAAAAGAGCATGTTAAGCCTGAAGCAAAAACTCCTATTCGGGTCAAAACGAAAAAAAAAAGGGTCAATCATATATTAACCATTTAGTGATGTTATATACACAACAAAATTTATATAATAATTATTACAATACAAAAAATTCAATATAATTTGATAAATTTAATATAAAATTTCATAAGATAGTAAAAATATCACGATATCATTGATATAAGTATCGTTATACGATATATTTATTGTCCATTTCAAACTTATATGTTCATGATTCACGTTCCGCTTTTTAGAACTTTACAATTTTTTTTAAAAAAAATTGTGCCATCAATATTTCATAATTTTTTTTTATTAAACAAAAGGTTGAGTTCGATTAATTAAATAGAAATACTGAGAAAACTTAATTAGTTCATTTGAATTAAAATAAACCTGCACTAAAGATGGGACATCTGGCTGGTATTTATAATATTGCAATAAACAATCTACACAAAAATAATGTGTTAGCTTTAACCAAATCATTGTCCTAATTATTATTACTAGATTACGATGAACAACAACTTTGATAGAGACCTGAAAATTATCATTCAAATCAAATCTATGAAAATATAATTTGGAAAATATCATAATATTGATCTATATCTATTTAAAATATTTCAAGAATTATATATATATATATATATAAGTAAAAATAATCCTAGAAGATCATGGAAGACACTAAAAAAGTAGAAGAAAATAAAAAAGCATTGAAATTCCAGCTTGGTGCATCAACAACTACCAACAATTAATTTACAATTGGAAAAAAAGTGCAGAACATATGAATAAACAAATGGTTAATGACATTTTTTAAATCATATTTATTTAATTAAATGACTGATACAGCAGACAAGAGTCTCCCATTTCCATGCTTGTAAGAAGTTCAAATCTTTGTTTAATTACGAGTCATAATCACATTTAAAACATCACAATCATTTTTTTTAAATCTAATTTGACATCTATTATATTATTGATCACTATTTTCTTATGACTTTAAGACCTCCAAGAAATTGATGTTGGATGTTTTGATTGAGGATTAATTTCAAGTGTCTCATCGCCGTTTCATTTCCTTGTTCAAATTACATTTTAAAAGTTAATTTTATATATCAAATGAAAGAATAAATATCTATGATTTAATTATATATACGTGTTGGTTTAAACGTGTACGAGTCAGAGATTTTTTAGGATGGATGAAATCCAAATAAACTCTAATGCGTCAAGCTGTTGATTTTCCGAATGTTAGAGTAAATGCCCTGTAAGCCAACTGTTGGCTGGAGAATTTATTGACTCAAGTGTAATAAACAATCTTTATTTTAATAGAATTTACTTTCTAATGGTTTCGTTATACTTTATCTGTATACCCATGCAAGCAGCATAGATAAAGTCCTTGATTATGATTTAATACAAATGAATCGTAATTCGATGTTGAAACTCATTTGTAAACACTGCATATTCTAAATTCGTTCCTAGTCGATTCAGCCGGCTAAAACAGGGATAAAGGTCGCTTGAGCTCGAGACTAGCATATGTGATGTTATGTATCGCGTTTCTTGGTAAAGGCATAGAGATGTCCAAACATGCAGATGGGTAGTCATATTATGATTATACCGAACAACCCTCCATCAAACTTTCCAAGTGGTTATCATTCATCGAGAGGATAAGTCCGTGGTTATGATTGTACACCATTAGTCCTTACGACTCGGGACAACACTGAGGCCCTATATGCTAGGGTTGTGCTTTGACTCGTTTACCGGCTCCAGGAGAGTAATCAGGTGGCGAGGTTGGGTATAGTTGCGACACATATAGGAGCCAGTGCATTGTAGTCGGGGATTCACCGCTCACCTACGGGTGTGGATATCTTATGTGGTCTGATGTAATAATAGTGCATAGAATCTCTGGCCAGAGTATGAGATGTACGTTAGAGAAAGAGTTCTCCAATAGTACACGCGTTGTCACTATTATAGTTATAAATAGTTATCGAATTAATATGCAACACTCGATGAACCAATGGTTGCAGATATGATAGGGATATATGAGATGAAAAGACCGTATTGTACGTTAATCATAATCGACTGGTTCTTGTAGGCACTATCAGTGATGCCTATGGGATCATGGGGCGATGCTACTAGACGCTCTTACCATGATCCGATGGGTGCAATCAGAAATGAATTCTGACATTCTTGATCAAGGTGTTGATAAAAAGAATGGGGCTAACTAAGGTAAGCCCGAATAAGAATAAATGTTATTCTGAATCACAAGGAGTTGTGAACCCACGGCTAGCTGTATCCCTGAACCATTGAGGGTCACACAAGCACTGGATCGTTTGTTCCCGTTGAGAGAATAAATTCAAGGAGTTGAATTTATATTATGATACAGTAAATTCAAGGAGTTGAATTTATGATAATTAAATTATGAGATAGTAAATTCAAGAAGTTGAATATATGAAATTTGGAGAAAATAAATTCAAGGAGTTGAATTTATAATTTAAATGTTAAATTCAAATGTTGAATTTATGTAGGATTTAATTTATTAAGCTCAAAAGTTAAGTTTATTAAATATTAAATTTTGGAGGTAATAAATTCAAAGAGTTGAATTTATAATTTAAATATTAAATTCAAATGTTGAATTTAAAAGGGATTTAAATTTNTAGGCTTAAGGTTAAACACAATTCATTCACAATTTTTCGAAAATCCTTCTCCTTCTCTCCACAAAATTTTGGCCACTTCCTTTTGAAGGAGAAGTTTGAGCCGTCTCTCGTTTTCAATCTCCAACGTAAAAAATTCTTCTAATTTTTCTAGTGCAAATTAGAAGAGGAACAAATCATCTAGTCGTGGACCTGACTAGAAGAATAAAGAAAGGAGTTTTCGAAGAAAGTTCGTAGGGATTCATCAAGAGCTATATCCGCCTAAACCGGATTAGTTGGAGCCAAGTAATTTAATTCACCAAAGGTATAAAATTCCAACGTCCTATGAATGTTTAATTATAAAACCATACGAGTGCCTAAAAAAAATATATTTTGATTGTCAAAATAAAATAAAAATTTTAAAACTTCCGCTGAATTTGGGCGTGTAGAAAACTGAGATCCAACACCGAACTACCTTGGAGAACTGATACTTCCTTTTAAAAAAATGAAAAAAGAAGAAGTTGAAGTTATACTATTTAAACTAGCTGGCTAAGTTAGTTGTAAAAGGAAAACTTCGTATCTTAATGAGTAAGATTATCTTTGCTAGAGACAAAGTCAACATATATCTCGAAAGTGATATGAGACAACATCAATAATTAGACACACTCATTCTTAGACTCAGTAGCCTCACAACCCGACTCATTGACCTCCAATAGGTGTAGTCATTCATGTCCACCTGTTGCTTGGCATGAGATTCTGAGTTGCCACAAATGTAAAAAAATAAAATTATACACAGATTAATGATTGTTACTTTTGGCACAATAGTACTTGTTTGATCTACAACAAATGCAAAAAGAGTAGGCCTCTTGTGAGACGGTTGCACGAATCTTTATCTGTGAGACGGGTCAACCATACCAATATTCACAACAAAAAGTAATACTCTTAGCATAAAAAGTAATATTTTTTCATGGATGACCCAAATAAGAGATTCGAATCACGAAATTGATATGTAAGACTGTCTCACAAGAGTTTTTGTGATGCAAAAATATGTGTTATCTACCTGTCTACAGACACCATTTTATAAACTCGAGCCTTGATCCACTCGGAGATCAGAAAGTGGATTTTTTTATATTCAATAATTAAAAAAGCTATGACTGGTTTCTAAAAAACTATATGGAGGTATCATCTGAAATAATTTTTAGTTGGCTTTTATTTAATTTCATGTATATTGATATCACGTTACTTATATGTATTAAAAAAATTATATCTGTATTATTTGCAAAATAATCTTAATTAATCTACAAAATCCTATGATAAATATAAAAAACATATACAAAACAAAAACTAAAATAAATGTTATTGAAAATTTTAAAACATATACAAAAATTATTTGATCGAATTAAATAAAATCATAAAAAGATTTAAAATAAAAAAAATAAAGATGTTTTTCTTACAAAATCATGTCAACATAAATAATAAAAAAAAAGGCTTGGAACAATATATAATACCTATCCCAGATAAATAGAGGCTGGATGAATTGTTCACTAATTTAAAGAGGAACGACACGATGAAATATTTAATTGATTCAAGTACCCAGTTGATATTTTAATTAATGGGTAGCAAGGAATCAAAATTTGGTAAAAATCAGATAATTTTGTTTACGATCTTGCATTGTTTTATGTGATTCTATCAGGGTTGTAAATGAATCGAGCTGATTTAAGAGTTTTTCGAGCCTACTCAAAAAATATTTGATCCTTGTTTGAAATTTTTGAATTCGGCAAATTATCCTGTTGGATGGTTTACAAGTTGTTCGAGAGCTTTAATATTTTATTAAAATAATATAATTATATATTAAATAAATATATTCTAAGTTTTTTTTTTATTTTCGAATAGATGAGTAAAATATTTAAATATTTCGAGCCAAACTAAAACTCAATCTCAAAAAAAAAAAAAAAAATTGAGTTTCGAATCAAAATTGAGATCGAATCATTCAACTTAATTCAAAATTAAATTTTGGCGATCTTGAGTTCGATTCAGTTTGTTTTCTCTTCTAAAATTAAAACTTTGGTTTTTGTGAAATAACTTCGTTTTTTCATGATTTTAGTTTTATATCAAGGGAAATCCAGAATGCTGAAAAATACTAAAATATGTCTGTAAAAGTTGACGCGACACTAGAAATATCGACTTGTTTTAGCTCCATGTCATAAATTGGAACAAAATATTCGAAATTTTAAAATTAATATACTGAAACCAAAGTTTGAAAATTTATTGAACTAAAACCCTAAATTTGATAATCTAGTTAAAATAAATTATTTTGGATATATATTATATTAAAGAAAATAATTGAATGTGAATATAAATCGAAGTAAGTCAACTAAAACAAACAAATATTTTGATTGCACTCAACATCAAAGTACAGTGAGTTGCAAGAAAATACATTCAATGATGAAATATATGTAACGATGAGCGTGCGGAAAATGATTCGTCTAATTTGAATACGTGGGAGGTTCATATTATCCCATGAAAACATGAGAATATGCGTTTGTATCGATATTTATTTATATAATTATTGATATATTTATTATATCATATTGGGATAATAGGAAAAATAGTCCTCTAATTTTGTTTTTTGTTTTTTTGTGTTTTAGTCTTTTTAAATTCGAATTTAGTTTTGGGTCGTGCAAGTTAATTTTTTTGCAAAGTGCTGAGGTGGTGATGAATATCACTTATGTGACATCGAAAAATAAGGATATGCCAACGAAAAACAACTGAAGGCAAAAAATTAACCAACTTAAATGACCAAAAAAGTTTTTCTAAGTTTTCCTATTTTGTTGCTTTACATGTCCTATAAGTACTTGATTATTTTTTTGGCCTTTGGTCCTTTTTTGTGGGCACGTCAATATTTTTTACTGTCATGCCAAAACTCCGATAGAAAAGGACCAAAAACCAAAAATTAACAAATTTATATGACTAAATTCAAAATTTAAATAATTACAAAACTCAAATATAAAATAAATTAAGTTAATAACTAAACATGATATATTAATAGTTCAAATACAAAATTGGATAGACAAAAATTACTTAAGTAGAATTACATTTGAAATAAAAATCTCCTGCACATCAAGTGGTAAGGATAATCAGTTACTCTTTTTTATTTTTATTTCTATTTCTATTTCTATTTCTATTTCTATTTTTACTTATAATATAACATATTAGTAGAATTGTTTGAATCAAAATTTTGCGGGCATAAAAGATGTTAGAATGTTATAATTTTTCATTTTGGATTGAGCAATCAAAACATGGTGATTGAGCTTCTGTACAGTTTAGAAGATTTTATTTGCGTTGTTATAATTCCACACTGAAAGTGTCGGAACCAGAAATTTGATATCTATCTGAGCTAAACTTTTTCTTAACAAATACAAAACAGTACACATCAATTAGAATTTCTGAGCTAAAATCATACCTTTTTTAGGATATGTATTTCTTTTTCTACTTCAGTTAAATCCAAAAAATTTAAATTTAAAGTAACAATACATGTCAATTAGAAACAACAATCGTGAGAGATGACGTGAATAGAAGTAATGCAAGTAAGAATCGAAAGAACACTTTACAATACAAATTTGGAATATAAATGAAAATTCGAAAACTAAACTAGAGCAATGTAGTAAAAGATATGATCAAACTACAAAGGAATTTTAAGAAACATAAAATACGTTACTAATTCGAAATAAATTTAAAGAAAATGCTATGATAATTTTGTGAGACAGATATCCAGTCCGACCTGATTCATGAAAAATATTACATTTTATATTTAAGTATTAATTTTAATTTTAAATATGATTGGTTTGACCGGTCTCACGAAAAGAGATAACTGAGACGGACTCACACTCTAAATTTTCAATAAAATGATGATCACCTCCTTACATAAGAACTATTTGAAGATGAACTTACCTGGCAATAGATTCTAACTAATAAGTAATAATAATCATATAATATATATTTTTTTAATCTTAATCCCAAAATTATAAAATCAGATACAAAATCTGTTCCTTGTGGCACCTAAATAAATAAAGCCAAATCCAAAAGAAAATGGAATTAGGCATTTAATTGCGCCCCATTTTTTTTAGAAATCATGGCTAGTTTAGATCAGTGGGCTTTGTTTATTTCTGCCTTAGACAGGCTTTAATTGGTGAGGTCCATTAATAATCTCACCATCCAAAAAATGAGGGAATTTAATCACAGAAAAAAAAAATCAAATTGTCTATTTTTTTCCCCACACATCATCGGTGCTCACATAAGTGCGCACGGTAGATGTGCAGCATATCAAAACTCTATATATATATAAGTTAGCTCTATTTTGACATAAAGGAGTGGAAATTATATTTAACACATTAAGTTGATCGATTGATTATTCATTAGTCAATATGTAATTATACGTCCTTAATCATTAAGGACCAATAATGAGTTTTGCTGAAGAGTCTCGCAAAAGATGTGTAAAAAGGCTTTGAAACAATATACTTCTGCGCCTCTCCCTAACACTAGGAGTGTTAAGTTTCGTGTAGCTTTAGCCACTGGATGAGATGGGACTCCGCGCCAAACAAGCCCATCCGCGAGCTGTAGCATAGACCAACCGCACTTCTCACACAGTGAACTCGAAGCCGGAACAGCGAGGAAGATGAACCCTAGGGCGATTTCAGATACGAAGGTATGACACAGAACACTCAAAATCATGCTTTCGGACCCCTGTTCAGTTCAAATTTTTTAAACGAAATAAGCCTTCCAAAACCTGACCAAAACATCATGCTCTACCCTGTAAAAACATATCAGAGAACATGTGTCTGGCAGAAGTTTTGGGCCACCACCTTTGGGGAGAGATGACTCGATGGACAGATGACTCGATGGATGATGAATGATTGAACCGCCTAGTGGCACATTCAAGATGCTAGCTTATCATAGTGGAATTTCTCAATACCTGCATCTTGCATACAATAAACTGCACCAAGGGGTGCTCCCTTGCACAAGTTGTGAGAGATAGGTATACCACAAGAATCGGTAGCATCTATTCTGACAACTCTATAACTTCGATATAAACAAGTTCACCAAAAGAGGTCTTTTGAATGTGATGATCCATCGGCATAAGATTCACGGGTAAAGTTAGAAGGCAAAAATTACATATGAAACAGATATATATAGCATTTGAAAGCTTCAAAGGAAATCTTAGATGACAAAATTACAGATGAAACAGATATTATATAGCATTAGAAAGCTTCAAAGGCAACATTAGATGGCAAAAAGTACATATAAAACATGTATTATCTAGCATTAGAAAGCAACTACAACGTGAAAAAATATAAAGGGGAATAAACTAGGAAAGAACTGCTAACTTCGAATGCAATATGTTGATACATTAGGCCGGGCACACTACTCATGCTCCGATTTATCAATTCTTTGTTCCATTTCACTCATATTACTTCTCTTAATACAATAGAACAACAGAGAGTTTACAACAAGCCATCATAGTGTGCCCATAACAAATATATGTATTTGATTTGAAATCAAACTCAAGATATCACCATCTCCTGTCATTCCCATCATCAACTTCCAAACCCCATCCTCTATGCCGACTGGATGAGGAGCTCAAAACCGAAGGCAACAAGCCACTCCTTCGACTCGTCGTAGAATCCAAACTAGAATTAGAGTTGGCCGATCCCCTTCGACCAAAACAAGCAAACAAACTATTGACGAACCTCCTCAAGCCACTCCTCTCCCTGGATACATTCCCTCTAGAACCCCACGAAATCCTCCTTGGAACACCATTGCTATTGAAACCACCATCCATTTCAGTGTAAACCACCGGTAACTCCCTTTCGCCACCTCTTCTCCCACCGGAAAACCTCCCCACAGCAAACCCTCCACCTGGTAATCTCCATATCGTCAGTCCTACCGTCTCATCATCATTCCCCACCTCACTCGCAGCTCTATTCACTTCACTTGCATCCGGATTAACGTTATTATTCTCGTTTTCAGTGGGCAACTCATGTCTACAAACGGGACAAGAATTTTTCAAAGTAAGCCATGGCAAAATGCAATCTTGATGGTACAAGTGGTTGCAGGGCATTTCGCGAGCCTCACTTCCCAACTCGAATGCTTCTTTACAAACCGCGCAATACGATTCAACCGCTATATGCTGGTCAACTATCTCCACAGTGGGCATAGATTCGATCGCCGCCTTCGAGGCAGGCGGATTACTATCAATTCTAGCAAGCCCGTTCGCCTCAATTTGAGCCAACTGATCAAGCAACCTGTCAAAACCAGACCCGAGCAAGAATTCAGACATGGTAGCCGGTAATGGTCTCAAACCCGACCCGGCTCCATCATCATAGTACAATTCGAACCCCCTACCACCACCCGCAGCAGCCTCCTCCCCCGCCCGGCTACTATTGGGACCACGAAGAACAATAACCGGGTTGAACGGCGACCTGTCACCCCCGTTCCTACGGCTCCTCCTCAGCCTCGGGCTCGAGCCCGACCCTGAACCAGATCCCGAATCTGGCGTTCGCATCATATACATGGCGGCCGCCGGGAAACGTCGTCGCCGCGAGTCGGAGAGCGAAGATCGAGTTGGGTTATCCACCTCCTCCACGAAACCGCCGCTGCAATCCGGGCAAGAGACAGAATCTTGGTCCGAAACCCTAACAAATCGGTTGCATCTGTAGCACCAATAGGTTGAAGACATCGACATCCACGGATCTTTCTCTTCTTCTTCAGCTACAATTCTTGAAATTAACGAGAATTACACAAGAATAACACGAACCCAGATCCGCAAAATCCAATCTTTGTGCAAGCAGATCGAAATCGAAGAGCAAATAGAGGGAGAGAAATGGGGGATCTAGGGATGTAGGAATGATGAGAGAAGATGAAACAAAAGAACGGAGGATACGATTGGGAATAAAATTGGGAAAAGGAGGGGTATATGTTGAATAAAGTGGAAACTGTGAGGGTAAATATGGAAATAAGGGGTCTTGACAAGGGGCGGTTTAGTGGGCGTCAACTGTCGGAATGTGAACATTGTACTGAATAGGCGCGTGAGGCGTCAACTGGTATATTCCAATCCCATCATTTCTCGATTAAATTAGTAATACATGTATATTTTTAGGCCAAAATTAGTAATATATCCTATACTTTTTTTTTAAAAAAATATTAATCTATGAGATAGATTAATATGCATAAATATAATGAAACGTTGAAGATGGTTGTCAATTAGTTTTATTTCATATTTATTCATTTTTTTAACTTTTAAAAAGATAATGAGGACGATTTTTTTAGATATGATCGTATTAATACATAGTAAGAAGTTTTTATGCTGTCCACGTATCACACTCTTTGTAAAATAGAAAAGATAAAGACCTAGTTTCATGGTTGGGATCAAGTGATTATCTTCATACTTGTCGGGAGATCAAACTCGATCGCTTTCATTTCCTTCTCCGATGTCTAACCTTAGGCCGTCTTCTCCATATGATACGAGGATAGTCCCACTGTTATATAGTGTATACATTAATCCCAATAGGCCATATTTTCATTGGCGACAAAGAAAGAAAGAAATTGTGGTAACAATGAAGTCAAGCAGTTTAGCAAAAACATATATTTGAATACATGAGTATTAAGTCATATAATGAAGCTAAAGAAATTTCCAACGTCACGTCAACAATTTTTTATATAATGTAATCATTTTCAGGTTACGAGTCGTCATTTCTCAGCACACATAATTACTAAGATAAAAAAGACTAAAATTGAACAAAAAATGCAAATTAGTGGACTTATATAGTGAATTATCTGACAATAAGACAAAAATTAAAAACATACAAGTTATAAGACAAAAAAAATGTAATTTTTCAAAAACAAGTAATAAAATCATTTATCATGTGTTTAGTTTGTCTAGTCTTCTCTCTATAAATCTTTTTCATTGTTTAGTTTGAATATTTATACTTAAAGCTTGAAGTTATTAGAGTAACTATTTTGACTTGATCTCACATAAATTTTTTTTTTATTTTAGCCCAACATTCTTTACAAATAGAGATTTTATTTTATGTACTTAATAGTATTTTTAAAACATCTCATTAATCTTTCTTCACATTTCTCTCCATTGTTTCCTATATATTTGGTAACTCTTATGGCAATACCTAAAATATTCATCCAATTGTTGGGAAATGATCATATGGTTTTTTCACATTGTCCAATATGTCACATCACACAAAAAAATAATGTAGCTCCCCTTATAGTCATTGGATATACAGTCGGGTAATCCTTCGAGGTAGCATCGAACTAACTATAATATTATTTGAAGTTATATATATGGAGTATAAACGAACCGAAACGAACCGATTCACGATCTTTTTCAGCCAACTCGAAAAAATATATGATTCGCATTCGAAATTATCGAATTCAAGGTTAACTTTAGCATGTTCGAACTTTTTTAGAGCCGAACTCGAGCTCAAATTATATCTTTTGATAATTTGTAAGTCGCTCGTGAGATTTATTATCTTATTTTCAATAATATACTAAAATATTAAATAAATATGTATATATATATATATATATCTGGAACATGTCGAATATTTTCAAATATGTACTAATAATATCAAACTTTTATTTTGAAATATCTCTGGAACATGTCGAATATTTTCAGTCGAACTCGAAATTAAGCCTCTATTCGAACCAAACTCGAGAAAAAAAATATACGAAACTTTTCGACCTTCTAATCAAAATGGAATTCGAATTTTAAAATTTCGATAATATACAATTCGATTGGATTCGTTTACTATACTATATATGATAAAACTCATACACCACAAGATAATAACTCAGTCCAAAGATTATCAAGTATAGGACATAATTTCAAATATAATATTATTAAATACATCTATTCTTACCGTGTTACAGTAAATGATGATCGGACAAGACTAACTTCTTTTGGGCTTGGTGAAATTTTGATGAAAAACATAAATATCACAATAAAATTACAAAAATACGTCATCTTAATTTAATTAAAAAAGTTATAAATAAATTTATCTATAATTGCCATATTTCAATATTAAACTTATTCAATTATCTTTATTTATCAACATTTGAATATTTAAATGATGATATTACTCTTAACATAAAATATTATTACAAAGAGTCTTTTTAATTATTTTTATTTTAATATAATCTTTAGATGCTTCTTATAAATACTATTTAACATAAAAATTTCAATACATATGCAGAGGATTGCTAGTATTGTATTATTTTTATGCTTGGGGACAGAAGATTTCAACTCTCATCAGGCAAACTCGCGACAACGATTTGTAACAAAATCGCATTTTACGGAATTAACTTAAGACACGGAATAAATTTGAGGCCCATTCCAATGCCACGCGGGCATCAACATTCATATGCAATCATTGCTTTACAAAATAAAAAAGGGGAAACTATCTTTTTCTCGAGTGATTTGTCAAAATTTGTATTTTACTCAAGCTTGTGGAGTAAGTTTTAATTTCAAAGTTATTTTGGTTATATCATATCAGAAATATCAATATTTTCTAATGTTATATTAATATCTTTCGAAGTTAATATTTTTATTAAATGCGATTAATTAACAAAAAAAATCAAAGTTAGTGCACTAAATTAAATTTTAAATATTTAGTAGCTCAATACTCAAAATGAAATAATTTAGTGGATGAAAGAAGTTATTTTCCAAAAGTAAAAAGCAAAAACTTGTGTGTGACGGTCTCACGGGTCGTATTTTGTGAGACGGATATCTTATTTAGGTCATCCACGAAAAATTATTATTTTTTATGCTAAGAGTTACTTTTTATTGTGAATATCGGTAGAGTTAACCCGTCTCACAGATAAAGATTCGTAAGACTGTTTCACAAAATGGGTTGTTTTGTTTTGTAACCCTGGTCAACATTTTTTTAAAAAAAATAGCCTCATGTAGTATATGTTAGGGATGTCAATGGGTAGGGTATGTGTCGGATTTCATACATCCATCTTCATACCCATTTATTAAATTCATCCATATACCCATCCCCATACCCATCGGGTATTGAATTTCATCCACATCCCCATACCCATCGGATTATCGGATATCCATACCCTACCCAAATACTCAATTATCATATACAATTGAATTTTTTCAAATTTAAATTGTTTCAATGAAGTTATGAATATTTAAAAAATTATTTAAATGAACAATAAGAAAAATTATTCACGCCTTATAATAAGTGTATATATATATATACAGTTTCGATATGCTGCACACCTACCGTGCACACCTATGCGAGCACCGATGAGGTGTCACTCACCCATTGGATGTGATGAAATATAGAAAAATTGTGTATCCAATGGGTGAGCGACAGTGCGACACCTCATCGGTGCTCACATAAGTGTGCACGGTAGATGTGCATCATATCATATCAAATATAT